>NW_016108016.1:330608-360845 GCF_001604975.1 Cebus imitator
GTGTGTTTCACATAGGACGCCTAGTGTGTGTGTTTCACATAGGACGCCTAGTGTGTGTGTTTCACATAGGACGCCTTGTGTGTGTGTTTCACATAAACAACCTAGTGTGTGTGCTTCACTAGTCAGGTCCTCTGACCCATAGCAGCTGTCTCATATGACAATTGAGAATATGCATTCTTGATTCAGAGTGCCTGGGCTCAAATCCCAGCCTAGCTACTTGCCCATTTTGTAACTTCAGACAAGGAACTAGGCCTCCATTTCCCCATCTGAAAAATCAGGAAACCAAAAGTCCCTACCTCACAGGGAGAAATAAGAACCTCTGAGCACAATGCCTGGCACACGGGAAGCATCTGTAACACTTAGGGATCCTGTTTAGGGCACCGGAGTGTAAGCTGCCTGAGGGCAGGAATGTGTCTGTTTTGTTCAGGGCTGTATTTCTCATGTCTGGAACTGAGCCTGATACATAGTGGGTGCTTAATGAATGCTTATTGTATGAATTATTATTGTTGCTATTGTTAATAGTGTGTAGGAGGTGCTCCATGAAGCTTTTTTGTTTTTGAAACTGAGTCCTGCCCTGTCGCCAGGATAGAGTACAGTGGCACGATCTCAGCTCACTGCAACCTTTGCCTCCTGGGTTCAAGCAATTTTCTTCCCTCAGCCTCTTGAGTAACTGGGATTACAGGCACACACCACCATGCCAGGCTAATTTTTCTGTATTTTTAGTAGAGACAGGGTTTCGCCATGTTGGCCAGGCCAGTCTCGAACTCCTGACTTCAGCCTCCCAAACTGCTAGGATTACAGGTGTGAGCCACTGTGTCTGCCCTTCATAAGCTTTTAAAGTGAACCAATGGATGCATGAATGTCCCACCAAAGCCAGGCTGCAGTATGCAAGCTCACTGACAGATAGAAGAGTCTATTTTAATTAAATATATGGACTCAGACCAAGGAGAGTTCTACTTTGCCTTTATCTGAAATGTCTGCAGAATTTTCCAGGTTTGAACAGCAATGGCATTTTGGAACAGTCACATGGTGGGAATAGTGTCATTCATTCATCCCCAGGACTCCTCCCTGTCTCAAGTGCTCTTCTGGGTCCCGTGGACACAGACGAATCAGGCACTGTTCCTGCCTCAAGGAGCTCCAGGCTCACAGGTGAGAGCTGGAGAATGGACTCAGATGTCCACCACGTGAGGTTCCAGCTCCAGCTCTGTCCCTTACTTGGTGAATCCCCTGAGGATGCCCCCCCTGTACCCTGAATGACGCAGTTAGACTAGACTGGTAGTTGTCAACTCTTTAGAGTAGAGGAGCCCTTTGTTTCAGCAGCAAGGTAGAAGCTGAGGGTATAACGCAGATGAAAAGCAAACTGAGAGGGGAAGGGAGGTGGACCATGTCAGCCCATTCAATCCCTGGGGGCTCCTGAGGAACCCAAGAATTCGAAGACTGGCGAACAAAGGACCCATTGGCATTATTCATGATTCTGAGATAATGCAGCATAAGTGGTTCTGTTCTGTATTATCCAAGGAGGTTTTTTGTTTTTGTTTTTTTAACTTCTATTTTAGAATAATTTTATATTTACAGGAAAACCGTGCAATATCACAGAAAGAGTATCCATGCCCCAGGGCACACCCAGGCCCTTAGAGCCCCCTGACCACTGGGGCTTCTATGTAACATCTAACATAAGTATGGGACAGCTGTCACAATTAATTAACCAACCCATATGGCTACCTTATTGCGAATGAAAGTCCATACTTTATGCAGACCACCTTAGATTTCCTCCAGGGTCCTTTCTCTGTTCCAGGGCTCCATCCAGGACACCATGTTGCTTTTAGTACTCATGTCTCTAACTTAGCCCTTTTTGGCTGTGACAGCTTCTATCTTAGTTCAGACAGCCTGGGTGACTTAAAGAACACACATTTGTGTCTCAATTCTAGAGGCTGGAAAGTCCAAGATCAAGGTGCGGGCAAATGTCTGGGAGGGCTCACCTCCTGGCTTGCAGATGGCCGTCTTCTCGTTGTATACCCATGCGGTGGAGGAGCAGAGGCTGAGAACAAGCTCTCATGTCTCTTCTTATAAGGTCACTAATCTCATTCAGGAGGGCTCCATCCTCATGACCTAATGGCCTCCCAAAGGCCCCACCTCCTAATACCATCACATTAGGCGTTAGAATTTCAATGTATGCATTTTATGGGGACACAGATGTTCAGTCCATAACGGTTCCTTAGGCTTTCCTTTTTTTAATGACCCTGACAATTTTGAGGGGTGCCAGTCAGGTATTTTGTAGACCATCTCTCAATTGGAATTTGTCTGATTTTTTTCCCCTCATTATTAGCCTGGGATTATGGGTTTTAGGGAGGAAGACCACAGAGATAAAGCACTATGCTCCTCACGTTCTATCAAGGGTACACACTATCAACATGACATCCTGCTGATGTTGATCATGATCACTTGGCAGAGGCCGTATTTGTCAGGTTCCTTTAGCACAGTTTGTCTTTTTTTTTTTTTTTTTTTTTGAGACAGAGTCTCACTCTGTCACCAAGCGCCAGGCTGGAGTGCAGTGGCACAATCTCAGCTCACTGCAACCTCCGCCTCCCGGGTTCAAGCAATTCTTCTGCCTCAGCCTCCAGAGTAGCTGGGACTACAGGCGCATGCCACCACTCCCAGCTAATTTTTGTATTTTTAGTAGAGACGGGGTTTCACCACGTTGACCAGGATGGTCTCGATCTCTTGACCCTGTGATCCACCCGCCTCGGCCTCCCAAAGTGCTGGGATTACAGGCATGAGCCACCGTGCCCAGCCACAGAGTTTGCCTTTATTCCCCCTTTCCGTATTGTACCGTTTGGACGGAAGTCATTATACACAGCCCACACTAAGGGCTGGGGAGTTCTGCTGCACCTCCTTGAGGGCCAAGTAGCTACATCAATAATTTGGAATTCTTCTGCAGGGGATGTTTGTCTTTTCTCCATTTATTTGGTCACTTATTTAGTTATCTTAGTATATTATAAAATATATATGCATTTTATAATCTGACTTATGATGCAGTATTATTTTACATATTTTGTTTAAGCTGTATCCAAGGAGGTTTGTTTCCAGAAGGACTCGGATATCAGATGGTCATGCCCTAGGGGAGACCCGCAGCAGGGAGACGGAGTGCTGGTGTGAGAGGGCAGGCAGGGGCGGTTAGTTGTGGGAGACCTTGACTCCATCTGCACTTTGTGCTGTCACAGGGTCCCTGGCAGCTGCTGCTGAGGACATTTTGGGAAATAGGAAAGAGGAAGCACCCCCCCACACCCCTACTCACTACCCTTGAAGAATTAGAAAAGAATTTGACAAAGCAACGCCAATCGGGCTGGAGCCTACCTCTGTTCCCCTGAGTGGTTCTGATGACAGGATTTAAGGGGGCAGCCACGTGTGCTCACATTATCTCCTGTTACTTGGGCCACATGTGGAAAGCTTCTCTAGTCAACTGGGGAGCCAGGCAAAAGAAAACCTTGACAGTTTCATCTGCATGTGTACCTTAAAAGCACGTGCTTCTTAATGGAAGAGAACAGAAGTGTGTGGGTGCATGTGTGTGTGGGCGAAGGCCCTTCCCAACGACCCAGGGTGTCTGCCGAGGACACGACAGAGCCGCTGAGAGGGCTGTTGGAGGCAGGAGGTCCAGTGTCAGAGCCTGCCCTTTCATCGACTGGCCAGGGGACACTGGGAAGGATGCCCTGCCTCACATATCTCTGGGTCTTGCTTTTCTCACCTGTAAAATGTGGGAGTTGGCCAGGCACTGTGGCTCATGCCTATAATCCCAGCACTTTTAAAGGCCAAGGCGGGCAGAATGCCTGAGGTCAGGAGTTCGAGACCAGTCTGGCCAACATGGTGAAAATCCATCGCTACTAAAAGTACAAAAGAATTAGCCAGGCGTGGTGGCAGGCGCCTGTAATCCCAGTTACTCAAGAGGCTGAGGCAGGGGAATTACTTGAATCAGGGAGGTGGAGGTTGTAGTGAGCTGAGATCGCACTGCTGCACTCCAGCCTGGGCGGCAGACCAAGGCTCCAGCTTAAAAAAAAAAAAAAAAAAAAGAAAATGTGGGAGTTAGGAGCAAAGGATATAAATAGCAGCAACAGGCCAGTGATAGTGCTGTCTGTATGAGTTCTTACTGCATAGTAGGTGCTGTGCTAAGTGCGTTACATGCACATCTCATTTAATCCCCACAACAAACCCAAGAAGTCAGAGTTCTTGTCCTCATTTCACAGCTGAGGAAACAGACGCAGAGAGTTGACTGTCTGGTAGAAAAGAAAGTTAGCAGCAGAGCTGAAGTTGGAATCTCTCTGTTTGTTTTGCTTTTGAGACAGGGTCTCACTTTGTTGCCCAGGCTGGAGTGTAATGGCAGGATCACAGCTCACTGCAGCCTCAACCTCCCGGGCTCAAGCCATCCTCCTGCCTTAGCCTCTGCAGTGGCTCTGACTACAGATGCATGCCACCACACCTGGCTCATTTTGTTAATTTTTCACCATGTTGCCCAGGCTGGTCTTGAACTCCTGGGTTTAAACAGTCATCCTGCCTTGGCCTCACAAAATGCTGGGATTACAAGTGTGAGCCACCACCCCCCAGCCATTTTTATAAAAACTGTGGTAAAGGCTGGGCATGGTGGCTTATGCCTATAGTTCCAGCTCTTAGGAAGGCAGAGGAAAGCTTGAGCCCAGGAGTTTGAGACCTACTTGAGCAATATAGCGAGACACCGTTCTCCACAAAAAGGAAAAAAAAAGACAAAAAGAGAGAGAGAGAAAGAGAGAGAGAAAACAAGCGGAATTCCCCTTAAATTGTGGTAAAATACATGTAACATAAAATTGCCATTCTAACCTTTTTTTTTGGAGACGGAGTCTCGCTCTGCCACCCAGGCTGGAGTGCAATGGCGCGGCTCACTGCAACCTCCGCCTCCCGGGTTCAAACAATTCTCCTGCCTCAGCCTCCTGAGTAATTGGGATTACAGGCACCTACCACTATGCCCAGCTAATTTTTGTATTTTTAGTAGAGATGGGGTTTCACTATGTTGGCCAGGCTGGTCTCGATCTCCTGTCCTCAGGCGGTTCACCTGCCTCATCCTCCCAAAGTGCTAGAATTACAGGCGTGAGCCACTGCGCCCAGTCCCATTCTCACCATTTTTAAATGTACAATTCGGTGGCATTAAGTATAGTCACCTTGTTTTGCAGCCTTCCCCAGAACTTCCTTGTCACCCCATATTGAAACTCTGTAGCTGAGAAACAGTAACTCCCCACGGCCCACTCTCCCACGCCCTGGTAACCACGGTTCGACTTTCTAGGTCTGGGGCTTCTCCGAGTACAAATGCAGGTACTGGGGCAGATCTCCTGGGCTTGAATTCTGCGCTACTCAGACAATTTTGTCCATGTCTGTGCCTCTACTTTCCCATCTGAAAACCAGAGAAAGTCATCCCATTTGCCAAGAGAATGGAGGCTCTGTTATCTGAGAGATGGTCCTTGAAGGAAAACCCTTGGAGGGAGCTGAGACAGCCATAGGATGCAAATGCAGACAGTTCAAGCCCATTAATTCAGACCTCACTGGTTTGGAGTCTGGCATGATTTGAAGCCAGTAAAACCAGGCTTCCTTTTCACTACTAATGAGTATAAACAAGATTAGGTGGAGAAGTGCAAGGAAACTAAGGCAGGCCATTGTTATCATAATATTGCAAGGGAATGTTAATTCACACCAGCAAATAAACTCTTCTCAACTACTTGGAGGCTGCTGTTTATACATCCACAGTGTGCTAATTACATGCCTGCTTTCTCAAAGTGGACTCCCTGGGTCTAGTCTGTTAGCTCTTATTGGGAGAACTTTTTACATTTGAAGGCAGTTAGAGTGCTTTTCTTTAAAAATATTCTGTATGATTCAGACTTTTCGCTTTACTTTGGCATTCACCAACCAGTGAATGATCTGTGTGCCCCAGCACTGTGCTGGGGATTAGGGAAATGGAATGACGCAGGAAGGAGGGGCAGGCTTGGGGAGAGGCAGGCAGGCTGCTGGCAGGAGGGGCAGGCTTGGGGAGAGGCAGGCAGGGTGCTGGCAGGAGGGGCAGGCTTGGGGAGAGGCAGGCAGGGTGCTGGCAGGAGGGGCAGGCTTGGGAGAGGCAGGCAGGCTGCTGGCAGGAGGGGCAGGCTTGGGAGAGGCAGGCAGGCTGCTGGCAGGAGGGGCAGGCTTGGGGAGAGGCAGGCAGGAGCTACTGGGGAGCTGAGGAGAGAGCCTTCAGGGCATGGAGGTGCCTGGGTGAAGGCTTCTCAGAAGGAAGTGAAGGCTGACTTTGGTGCTGAAGGGTGGAGGGATCAGCTTCACAGGGGACCCGTTTCTCAGCTCACAGCCCTTCACCTGTCCTCACCCCACATGTCTGTCTAGCTCCCATTCCTTATCTTGCCCCACCTTTCATATGATGCTCAGCTGTCAAGTCAGAGCCCAAGGACCAGCTCCTGCAGGTAGCAGCACATCGGGTGATGTGGCTGGGCCCAGGAAGCCGAGGCACTGCTCCTGCTTTGAATTTATAGGACATGATATCAGGGCAGGGTAGTAGAGCAGGAGTTCGCAAACCTGGCCGCAACTTAGGATCACCTGGCAAGCTTAAAACCAAACCAAACGAATAGATTCCTGGGTCTCTTCCCAAAACAATTACATAAGCAGGAGAGAGAATCACAGCTATAGGGCTCACCGCTTACACCGCTCAAAGGGATGCTTAGCTCCACTATCCCGCAGATGGCTGTCAGATTGTTCTGTGTTTTTGTGGCTTTTCCCTCATTATGAGTATAAGTAATTCATTACTTAAGTCCGCCGACCTTTACTGAGCATCTACTTAATACCGGGCATGGAGCTGTAATCTGAAGATTCAAAGACAGATGGCATAATCCTGAACTGAAGGGCTTCATGGCTGGGGTGAGGGAACTGGCAAGAGGAGTGTTCTGTGTGGCCAATGCTATCCTAGAGGAGGGAGCACTATTGTGTGGGAGCACGGAGCAGGCTGTGGGGAATCGCAGCTTGGAGAGGATGGGGACCATTTCCTAAAAGAGGTAGCATCAGGACAGGAAAGTAGGGCCTTTCCAGGCCAAGAGGAGGGAAGGAGCTCTGGGGCAGAGGGAACAGAAAGTGCAAAGGCTGGGACGTATGAAGATGGCTTGTGAACGTCTTGCTCTGCGTCAGGTGCTGTGTTGAGAAGCACTTTACATTTATGAACTGTTCCTAATCCTACAAGGTAAGAACTATTTTCATCTCCAACTTACAAATTAGGAAACTGAGGCATAGGGAGGTCAAACGACATGGCTAAGGTCACATAATCAGTTAGCAGAGATTGAAACCAAGTTGTAGCTGATCCAGAGCGAGAACCTGTCATGGGAACAAGGGTGGGGGCGTGTGTAACGAAAGTAATGATCATGACACAATCTTCTGTTTACTGATGATTTATATGGTGCTCATTTCTAAAACACACTTCTCTTCTTTTTGTGGCCAACAAATCCTGGCTGGACTGGACTGCAGTGAACTGACCCTCAGCCCTCTGAAGCCAGATGGTCTAGAACGGTGGCTAGAGGCTCTGGACTGGTGGCAGGGTCAGGTGGAACTTCTGTTTGGGACTCTCTAGCTCTGAGGGGGGCTGCATCACACTGTGAGTGTCTGGAGTGCAGATGGCATTGTTTAGTGACTTCCTGGGCTTCTGTGGTCCAAGGTTGAGGAGTGTCATTAACTTGGACAAACTCATTTTGGTGCCAGCTTTGGGTCTCCAGCTAATAACCCACAGTTTCACTGAGGTTTTCCATGGTTGAGACACTGTGGGCATGTCTTTTGTAAAAAATTGTATTCTTACGGAACAGCTAAGAGATTATTTTTGAAAAGCACGAGCTCCGGATAATGAAAACCCAATTCCCTGTTAGGACAATAAGTGACAAGCTCATAAGGACAATGGGAGTAGGAAGTCTGCTGTGTCCTAGAACTCAGCAGAAGGTCATTGATGATTCCTAGCACCAGTTTTGAGGGACACGGGCCTCTTGGCATTAAAAAGGAGCTCAAGTGGCAAGTGCAAATCACGCTACGCTGACAAAAGTTAAGGCTTGTTTAAAATACACGTCTCTGGGAATCTTCTCTTGCAGAACCAAATAAACTAATTTGAGGAACAGGCCCAGTCTGTGTTAAACATAAAGAGGATGGGAGAAGTAATTAAAGAGGAGGGGCAGGATTTATCTCAGTGCCTGAAGGCTTGGGGCCTTGGTTTGACACATACTGAGAGCCTCTGATGTTTGTACTGAGATGCCTTCAGAAGGCATCTGCTCCACACAATGCAATGGGGAAATTAGATTAGCGGACATCCTACGACTGCGATTCTGATATAGGGCTGACCTAGATGGTCCATGAGTGAGGGCGAGAAAAAGGAGTCGCTTCTGGGAGGAAGCAGGCCTGAGGGTGCCCAGCCTGGCAGGCCTGGGAGGCTGATTTCTTTGTTTTCCTTGCTCCGTTGGCCAGGGGCCTTCATGAAACCTACACACCTATGCCTTGCAGCCCTGTTTGCAGGGACCTTGTCATTGAGGTTGGGGCCTTTGAGTTTGACACCCCCGCTTCAGGAAGGTCATCTGAAGTTGACCTGGGAGCCAAACAGACCTGTGTTTGAATCCTAGCCCTGTCGATTGCTGGCTTTATTTTCTCATTGGAAAATTGGGAGCGGTCAGTACCTACCTCACCAGGTTGCTGTGAGAATAAGCCCAGTGCCTGTCACTCAGCAGGTGCTTGGCAAAAGAGTGTTAGAAGGATGTCCCTGCCTTAGAAGGAGCTCACAGATGAGCTGTTTTAAAAGTACAGGTTTTATTATTTTTCAAGTACAGGGAGGACAACAGATTAGGAAACGATTGCCATTAAAAACATGGTTTATTACTCACAGGTCCCAAGAGGAGGGGGCACAACACTCCACACAGGGCCACGCTGGGGAACACCAGGATCTATCTGTCAGGCTGAAGGAGTGAGGCGGGGTGGAGGGGAGCCTTGGTTGTGGTTTCCATGGGAAGGAACAGGCACAACAGAGTAAGTAGCCTTAGGATTAGCTAGTTTGAATAATTTCAGTGGGCTCTGGGGGGTAGGGGCTGTCTGGAGTTGTCTGGTACCTGGCCCCTGGGTGATTATGGCCTGGAGTATAAGAGCACTGTGAGATCCCAAGGAAGGGTGTGCCTGGGGGATGTGGGCTTTGGATTGGTTGTTTTGTTGTGAAAGACTCCTGTGGAAGGGAGTAGTTTGCTGTCTCTAGGAATTCACTAGCCCTGAAAGGGACAGTCTCTCCCCAGTTAGTAAGGCCCCAGATGTCAGAGAATTAAGAATACAGAAAATAGGCTGGATGTGGTGGCTCACGCCTGTAATCCCAGCACTTTGGGAGGCCGAGGTGGGCAGATCACCTGAGGTCTGGAGTTTGAGACCAGACTGACCAACATGGTGAAACCCCGTCTTACTGAAAATACAAAATTAGTTGGGTATGGTGGCAGGTGCCTGTAATCTCAGCTACTCAGGAGGCTGAGGCGGGAGAATTGCTTGAACCTGGGAGGCAGAGGTTTTAGTGAGCCAAGATTGCGCCATTGCATTCCAGCCTGGGCAACAAGAGTGAAACTCTGTCTCAAAAAAAAAAAAAAAATGCAGAAAATAAAAAAATATATAGTTATTGCACAAGTGAAGAAAGCAGATGAGTAGCTCAGTAATTCCTGAGCACCACGGTGAGGGTTCCATTCCAGTGATGGACACGGAGAACAGAGGAAGCAGAAGGCTCCTGAGAGGCTGTGAACTGACCGGGGGCCAGGAGGGTGATGTTGGAGGGGCTTTCCCAGCAGATCAGCCACAAGTATGAAGCCCAGTACTGCAAGCAGATCTGGCCTGATGGACGACAATTGTGTATGACTGACGTGTTGGGACCAGGGGAGGTGTGGCATGGTAGACAGGACATGTCTGCAAAGGTCGTTTGGGGTCTATTCATCAAAGGCCTTGGATGCTGCTCTGACAAGGAGTCTGGAATTGATCCCATAGGAAAGTGTGTGTGTGTGTGCATACGTGTGTGATTGTGAGTGTGCTGCAGTGGAAATTGCCCTGGCCCAAGCTCTGCTGTCAGCAAATTCATTTGACAGTGGGTGTGTGTCTACACTGTGCTTCTCAACCCTGATGGCACATTTGACTCACTTTTGGGCATCTGAGGAGCTCTGTAGGAATACTGATGCCTGAGCCCACTCCCCATACCGGTGACATCAGAATCTCTAGAGGTAGAGCCTGGTAACTGACAGGGCTTTAAAAGTTCCCTAGATGTGGTGGTTTAAGAGTGACTTTAAACTGCAGGTTGCATCCCATGAATGGGTTATGAAATCACTCTACTCTGTTGGGGCCAGCATTTTTATAACAAATAAAGCATATTAGAATACTAAATAACCAGAATGCCTCAAGTGCCGTCAGGTGAAACTTTTGCTTAGTTATGCATATATACATCTATATGCACAGATGTGTGTACTGCGTGGTGGTATGGAATGTATTTCATGCCTGTGAGAGGTGGCCTTGGTCAAATGTTTCAAAGCTCCTGGCCTAGGAGGGAGAAGGTGGAGTCATTCCTGCTCAGTGCCCAAGGCTATGGGCCTTGCTCAGAGAGTCTATGCTCTTGTATAGCTCCCCTACCAGAGGGCAGGGGCTGTGCTTTGGTTCTCTCCATGCTCCTGTACCTCAGCCTGGCACAGCCATGTGGCTGGATAGGAGCAGTAGAAGCCAAGAGGTGGCAGTGATTGGTGGTCAGCCAGAGATAGCCCATCTTCCGCCTCCCCACCCCCACCGCCAGTTCTGTCTGTAAGAAACCATGGACCCAAGGACTGAGCATTCCAAGAGATGTTCTTGAGAAGCACACCAGGGCCTGAGACTGGCAACATCACCAGGGCATCATTTGGAGACACCTCTTGTGTGCCAGGCAAGATCTTAAGTGTCAGGTACTGAGCCAGGCATGGTAAACCTATTTCCTATGGCTGCACAACAAGTCACTACAAATTGAGTGGCTTAAGAAAGCACAGAGTTATTCTCTTGCTGTTCTAGAGGCCAGAAGTCCAAAATCGGTCTTATTTGTCTAAAATCAAAGTGTTGGCAAAACCATATTCCTTTTGGAGGCTCTTTGGAAGAACCTGTTTCTTCGCCTTTCTGGCTTCTGGAGGTTGGCTGTCTTCCTTGGCTTGTGGCCCCTTCCTTCATCTTCAAAGCCAGCAGTGTTGCATCTTCAAAGCTCCCTCTTTGACTCTTGCCCTTTCTCCTCCCTCTTGTAAGGATCCTTGTGATTACCATAACCCAGACAATCCAGGGTTGTCTTCCAATCCCGAGATCCTTAACTACATCCCACCTGCAAGGTGCTTTTTGCCATGAAAGGTAACATATCCCCAAATTCCTGGATACGGGATTTAGATGTAGGCATCTTTGGGGAACCATTATTTTGCCTACCACAATACCTCTCTGTTTCCATTTTTTTTTGTTTACAATGTTTATGTCTCCATTGGACTGCAGGCTTCTTGAGGATGAGAATTTTGTAAGGTGTGTATCCTTGTCACGTAGCACGTTGCTTAACACTGCAGCTGTTGGCAAACATTGGCTACTGAGCAAATATATCTTGACCTCTTCATCTGTGGGTAAGATCACAGGTGTCTAGAAGTGTGAATGGCTTGGTCAAGGTTTTATAGATCTAGTGGCAGAGCTGGATTCAGAACCCAGGTCATCTGAGTCTTTCAATTTTTATGCCTAAACAGACGGTGGTCCAAACTCCATCAGTGAACAACATAACCTATTCTCTCCCCCTGGGCTGACATTGATATTTCTCCAAACCCTGCTGGCTGTGATTGTTTAGAAGGATATGGCTTATCCATGTAGAGTACAAGGAAGAGTTCAAGCTATGGAACCCATAAGACCTAGGTTTAAATCCTGGTTTTGATATGGGAGGTGGACAGACAAGTGCTGGGTAGAGAAGGGTGGGGTCCCTGGGGAGGGCTCCACCCTCAGGCCTGTGCTCATAGACTTAAGTGAGAACAGGCACTCCTGTTTTTGCACCCAAATGTTGCATTTTCCAAGACCACCGTGGCCTGCCACGTGCCCCATCTTGTGCCCATATAAACCGGAGACCTCAGCAGGCACAGACACAAGCAGAGAATGTTGAGCAGGTACAGGTACCAGCTGACCAGCAGACCAGTGACAGTGGAATGATGTGGCAGAAAAAGAGTGAAGAGAGGAGACATCTGGACACCAAAGTTCAGCCCAGGGGTTGGAGGTGGTGGGGCAGTAGAACAGTCCAGCTGCTGGGTGACTCGACTCCAGGGGAAGACCACCTTCCCACTCCATTCCCCGCTTCTGACTCCCCATCTGAGAGCCACCTCCACCACTCAATAAAACCTTGCACTCATTCTTTGAGTCCACATATGATCCAGTTTTTCTGGTACACCGGGCAAGAGCTCGGGGTACAGAAAGCTGTCACACTGGCCCTCTGCCCTTGCGATAAGGCAGAGAGTCTGTTGAGCTAATTAACACAAGCTGTCTGCAGACAGCAAAGCTGAAAGAGCAGACTGTAACACATACCCACCTGGGGCTTTGTGAGTCGCAGACACTCACCCCTAGATACTGCTGTGAGGCTGGATCCCAAAAGCACTCCCACAGCCTCTGCACCTGCCTGTCTGCATGCTTCTTCTAGGGGGGTGAGCACTGGAGCAACTGAAGAAACGAGCCACACCCATTGCACATAGTGTGAGGGGGATAAGGGAACTCTCCTGTTTCAGTTTCACATTGTAACAGTTAGATATTGCTGTGTAACAAGCCACCAGTAGAAGTCAGGGTTCTCCAGAGAAACAGAACCAATAGGATATCAATAGCACACATATATATTCCTATAGTAAGCCAATTCCTATACTATTTATATCTTCTCATATTTATTTATCTATCTATTATTTATTTATATATTTATTTATTATAGAAATTGGCTCACAACGTGATTATGGTGGCTGAGGTCTCACAATAGCCATCAGCAAGCTGGAGCAGCAGGAAAACCAGTGGTATAATTCAATCCTACTCTAACAGCCTGAGACCCAGGGAGCCTCTGGTGTAAGCCCTGAAGGCTGAAGGCTCAAGAACCAGGAGCTCTCGTGTCTGAAGGTAGGAGAAGATGGATGTCCAGCTCAAGAAGAGAGTGAATTTGCCTTTCTTTGCCTTTTTAAAATTCTATTTGGGCCATAAACAGATTGAATGATGTTCACCCACCTTGATGAGGTTGATCTTTGCTCAGTGTACTGATTCAAAAGCTAATCGCTTCTGAAAACGCCCTCACAGACACACCCGTAATAGTGTTTAAGCAGATATCTGGGCATCCCTTAGCCAGTCAAGTTGACACATTAAATTAACTGTTACACTACATCAAAACCTAGTAGTTTAAACAGCAATTTATAATTTTTCATTAGTCTGTGCACTGGCTGGAGAGTTCTGTTGATCTGTGACAGACATGGCTGATCTTGGCTGGGCTTGCCCATGTGTCTGTGGTCACCTAGTAGGTCAGCTAGGGGCTGAGTGGTCTAGAATGACTGAAGCTGAGACAGATCAGCTTTGTTCCGTGTAGTCTCTCATTGTCCAGTAGGTAAGTCTGGGTTTGTTCTCGTGGCAGTGGCAGGGTTCTGAGTGACAGTAGAAGTGCACAAGCCCAGAACTGGCACATCATCACTGTTGCTGCATCCTATTGACCAAAGCAGGTCAGAGACTGGATTCATAGGTATGGAGATATCTCCATATCTTTACGGGAATGTCTGTGAAGTCATCTTGCTAAGGGCATAAATACAGGGAGAGAGATGGGGAGATTGGGGCCAATTTAATATTTAATCTACCATACTCCATGACTGGCCAAATTTCTTAATTCCTCTAATCTTTAGTTTCTTCATCTGAGAAATGGGAAATAACAATATCTATTTCGTTGTGGTGAGTATTAAATAGGATGAAACATATAGGACACTTGATAATGCCTCCTGTGGTGTTTGGTAATGACAGCAGTTGCAGTGCTCAGTGAAGACAGCAGTTAGTATGATTACGTTACTGTTATTATTGTTGTTCCAATAATAACTGGTTATTATCATAATGATTACAAAGACTGGCAGAAAACTGTGGTTCTGATAAGGGATAGCAAATGCTTCCATGGTAAACCTGACTTTGATGGTGTAGGGACAAAGAGGGGGAATAAGGGCAAAAAAGATTGAGTGGTTTGGCTCTGTGTCCCCACCCAAATCTCATGTTGAATTGTGATCTTTGGTGTTGGAGGAGGGAGGCTGGTGGGAAGTGGTTGAATCATGGGGGCAGACTTCTCCCTTGCTGTTCTTGTGATGGTGAATGAGTTTTCATGAAATCTAGTTGTTTGAAAACATGTAGCACTTCCCCCTTTTCTCTTTCTGTCGCTCCTGCCACCACGTGAAGACGTGCTTGCTTCTTGTGCCCTTACACCATGATTGTAAGTTTCCTGAGTCCCCAGCCACACCGCCTATACAGGCTGTGGAACTCTGAGGCAATTAAACCTCTTTTCTTTGTAAATTACCCAGTCTCAGGCAGTTATTTATAGCAGTGTGAGAATGGGATGATACAAAGGTGTGATATCTTTCTTTACCCATCATAAGGGTCATAGCCAGTGCTCCTTTATAACAGAGGACAGATTAGCAAGAGAAGAACATAACAGATTTCTTTAATCAAAGTTTTAGGTGACACAGTATCCTTCAAAAATGAAGAGCCAAAGACTCAGGCAAAACTGTCCATTTTAATGCTTAAATTAGATGAAGAATGGACAGCCATGTAGAGAGGCAATTAGACAAAAGGGAATGACCTCATGGTAGTAGACTGATGGCAGGGGGACCAACAAAGCCTGTCTGTTCAGACTCTTCTTGGCCTTTCTCTACATTCCTCCCACTCAGGTATAGGGCAGAACCCCTCTGGAATGAGGGTCTTATTACCTATTCTCAGACAAGGTGGATCAGAGAATTTCTTTATGGTTGGGCTCCTACACAGAAAGGCAGGAGAAGGTTAAGGTAATACATCTGGGTTTTATGGGTTGCTCTGGGGCAGAGGGGCTCTACTTTCTTGAAACCACCTTCGGGAAGAAGAATTTTGGTCTCTATTACTTGCTTCATGGGAGAAGAGAGGTAACAGGGGTAAGAGAGTGGAGAGGAGGGGAAGAGCAGGGAAAACTTGCTTCTGAGGCCTTCCAGTCTCCTTTAGTTTAAAGCACTTGGCATGCCAAAGCACCACAGTTTAGGGTGTCAGTTTTTGAGCCCTAACATCGGGAAAGGGAAGAGGTCAGAGCATGGCAGTTTTTCAGGTTATTGAGCACTCATTACCATTTTCTTCCATTTTATAAGCAGATGATTATCACTCAAGATAAATATGAAAACAGCACTTAAGGAGAGTGTGGGACTTGAATTCAGAGGACCTGGATCCAAATACTAGTTCTTCATTCTATTAGCTGTGAGGATTTGGACAAATTCCTTTACCTCTCTGAGTCGTGATTTTTAATCTGTAAAATGGAGATAATGGTACCTACTTCACAACTCTGTTCCACAAGCTGAATCAATGGATATAGGTTAAAAAAAGCTTTGTAAGCAGTAAAGCACTAGGCAAATGTTAGTTATTATAATCGGTTCTTTCCTTTTGCCATTTGCATCTGTGACCTCAAAAGTGCATCTCAGGATGATGGAACTTTAAAAAAATGATGAAGTTTCTTGGCTCTCCCGTATCTGTTAGCAGGAAACTTCTTTTAACTTGTGTGATTTTCCAGCAGTTATCCAAGCTTAAAAGTTTCATAAAAAAGGACAAATTCCCAATGTTCAACCTTCTAAAATAAAAAGGAATGACTCACAGGTCATTAGCATCCCTGGAACATAGTGGCTTCTGTTTTATTGCTATTAAGTAGGATTTAGCTCTATTTTATTAAGGCAATTTTTACAATCATGTGAGAGGTTAATGCATTTCGCACATAATCCATGCCTAGCTCACTAAATGCTGAACCCATTAAAGCCAAGCCATACAGGGGAAGATTTCAAGACAGAGTGACATATGATGGGTGGTATGGAATGAATGACCAAAAAGTATCTGAGGGCTTTTTTTTTTTTTTTTTGCCTTTTTAAAATTTAAAATTTGTTCTCCAGCAGGAAAATAATAGGGCCATCCTGGCAAAAATACTGATTTAGGAGCATATTGCTACAGCGGGGAGGCTCGGCTGGGGATCCATGAACCGATGCATAGACTGTTAACGCTGGGGCCACTTAGAGAGAACCTTTTCACAAAGCCCCAACCCCCTTGCCAGTAAGGTTTACTTGTGTTATTTCTCTACATCCTTGCACCTGAGAGATGGTATCTGCCAAGAAAACTGCGTTTATTAAGCAATAATGGATTTCTTCCTCCTAATACTCTCCTCAGCAAAGACATAGGTGATTGGAGTTTTGGGTAGATAGGTCACTATGACCACATGGACCTGAAAGCTGGAGAAGAATGAGGCAGGGGCCAGATCATGAAAGCCTTTGTGATTTTTTGTTTCAAAGAGAGTTTCCGTTTTATTCTTTAGAACACAGGAAGCAGGGCAGGAGTCGTTTTTATCTTTGTTTTTAAAATCACCTTTAGTGAGGTACGTGACACACAGTAAAATGCACCCATGCCTCCATTTTAAGTATACAGTTTGATAAAGTCTAGCAGATGTATTCACTTGTGCAAATACTGCCACAATCAAGATATGGAACACACTTGTCATTCCCCCAGGTTTCCCTCTTATCTGTTTATGTTTCCTCTGAACTCCATCCCATGCCTGACCTACGCAGCCGCTGCTCTGACTTGTCACCATGCAAACTGGTTTAGCTTATTTTAGAAGTTAGCATAATGTTTTCAGTCCCCTTGTCAGTACTTCATTCCTTTTCATTACTGAGTAGTAGTCCATTGTATGGATTTCCAGAATTTGATTCTCTGTTTGCCTATTGATGCACGCTTGGGTGCATGTGGATTGTTTTCTAGTTTCTAGCTTTACAAATGAAGCTGTTATGAATATTCATGTATAACTCTTTGTGTGGATGTATTCTCATTTCCCTTGGGTAAATATCTAGGAGCGGAATTGCTGGGTCATATGATAAGCATATGTTGAAGTTCTACCAATCTCTTTTTTTCTGAAGTAGTAACATTTTTGAGCTCCTACCAGCAACGCATGAGAATTCCAGGAGCTCCACATCCTTTTAATTTTAGCCATTCTGGTGGGTTTGCAGTGTCATCTCATTATCTTTTAATCTGCCTTTCCCTAATGACTAATGATATTGACACCTTTTCATGTGCTATTGAGGGCAGGATTTTAAAGAGGACTCTTAGGGTCAAATTTGTGTTTAGGCTTTTGAACCAAGATACCAACTAAATTCTCCAATTTGATTTCTTTTCATCATTCCTGCTGAAGTGATAAAACCAAGGAACAGGGAAATTCTAAGTAGGTGCTGAAAACCACAAAGAGATCTTATCCACCTATCTGAAATCTCTGCGGGTTTTGGCATTAAACAAAGGAAGAGGAGGGTGTGAGTACAGATGGAGGCGAGGGCTGACTGCTGTCTGCTGTCCATTGAGTGAAGCAATTCCCACTCTGCCCCCAGGCCCTTAATTCTTCTTGGACCAGAGTGGCACAGATGGAAACAGATAAAGGAAAAGTTCTATGTCAGAGATTTCAAGTTGTGTCCTAACATCCATTCTCTTCTTCTTTCATACCAATAAAACTTTTAGCTGATGAAGTGGCTACCTAGAATAGAGAATACTGTCTAGCCTCTGTGGCAGCTAGGTATGGTCATAGGATTGAGTTCTAATCACTAGAATGTAAGCAGAAATGGGGAGGGTCATTTCCAGAAAATGGTTCTTAAAGGGAGGATGTTTGATCTTTCCCCATCTTCCTACTGCTGACTGAAACGTAGACTTGATGGCTGGAGCTGCAGCATCCATTTTGAACCTGAAGGCCAAGACCATATGCTGGAAAAGGTGGAGCAATAAGATTGAATGAGCCAGAGCCTCTGACACTGTGAAACACCCTGTCAAACTGAGATTGACAACCTCTGGATTTCTTTTGCCTGAAAGAGAAATAAAGTTATATCTTATTTAAAGCACTGTTGAGATTTGCTGTCGCTTGTAGCTGAAACTAATTCTAATCCATAAGCTCTAACTGCTGACTCCCCTCAGTCAGTAGTAGAGGAAGGTACAGTGACTTACTAATCACCAATAGATTATCCAAAGTGAACCATCTCTAAATCTCATCAACAAGTAAAGCAAATGGTGAAAAGCTGCTGGCACTATGAAAAGACTTAGCAATTTAAAGAGAAGGACTGAGGAACCAATATAAATACACAGCACAAACTATATCCGGCAAAATTTCTTCAGGAAATAAGAAAGAACTTTAAAAAGACTTCTTAATTGTATTTTTAGTGAGATTTGAGGTGCTGTTAGGTTGATTTAAAAAGATCAATCTGAATACAATAAAGAGATCTTAGAAAGGAAAGGCAAGATTTTCAAATTTAAGCACCCCATAGAGGCCATACATAGCAGAACGCGTACTTCAAAAACCAACCTGAATAATTAGTAAAGTTACTTGAGAAATTCTCCCAAAACTCAGAAGAAAATATGAGGAGGTACAACAGAAATACTGAGGGAAAAGAAAATGAATTTTAGAGAGATTAAGGAAATATAAGCAAAACAGCATGAGGGCCAGATCCGGGGAGTTCACCTCCATATGATGGAAGTCCCAGAAGAAGGGGACTTTATAGAGGTGAAATTACAATAAAAGAAATATTAAAAGAAAATGTCCTGTCCTTGAGTTGAAAATTGAATAAATATATCTTCAAATAAAAATATGCACTAAGGGTTGGGAGAAAACATTAAAGGAAGTTTAGAACTTGGAAGATTATCCAAGAAAAACCAACATGAAAAGAGGATTGGACTATTGTCTGATTTATCTTCAAATTGTGCTCAAACGTAGTGGAAAATATTTAGCAAATTCCAAGGAAAAATTATTGTGACTCTATAGTTTTTCCTATAAAATAAACGATTAAAATAATAAAAGCCTTTGTTACCTCCTATGTGCCAAGTACTGTTCAAAGTACATTTGTTGAATTATTTCAATTAACACAACAACCCCATAAGAGAGGTACTATTATCTTTTTTACAGGTGAGGAAATTGAGGCACAGAGAAGTTAAGTAACTTGCCCAAGGTCACACAGCATCAAAGTAGACAGTATAGAAGAGAGAGAGATGAACTCAGTTCATGCTCTTAACCAACCAGACTTTAATCAAGCATTCTCACATGTGAATGTAAAACTGCAACTATGATAACTACCATGAGGGGGTGCTATGGAATTCATGGATTTAGGGATATAGCCTGTCATTTTGCAGATGAAGGGCATATAGCCACCCTTTATTGAGTGCCTTTTTTTTTTCTAAAAGAAACAAAAACCCAAAAAACAAAACCAGGTACTAAGTGTCATCCGAAGGGAAAAACTAGAGGGAAGGACCTGGGTAATGATTTTCCTCTTACGTGGAGCACTGAGAAACTCAGACTTGAAAGGGACTATGGTAGGATTCTATGGCTCACGCGTATAATCCCAGGACTTTGGGAGGCGGAGGTGGGCAGATCACCCAAAGTCAGGAGTTCAAGACGGGCCTGGCCAATATAGTGAAACTCTGTCTCTACAAAAATTAGCCCAGCGTGGTGGTGGGTGCCTGTCATCCCAGCTACTCAGGAAGCTGAGGCAGGAGAATCACTTGAATTGCTTAAACCTGGGAGGCGGAAGTTGCAGTGAACTGAGATTGCACCACTGCACTCTAGCCTGGGCAACAGAGTGAGATTCTGTCTCAAAAAAAAAAAAAAAAAGGGGACCATCCCTAGGAATGGGTCATCTTCAACATCCCCAATGCCTGCATTTGGACCATGTTAACGGGGAGCTCACTACCTCATCAGGACCCCAAATCTTCGTTGGATACCTTGGCCCCAAACAGTCCCACCCTTCAAATTTGAGGTTGTTCTTAAAGGTTTAAAATAGCAAATGATCTGGCCAGGAGTGGTGGCTCATGCCTGTAATCCCAGTACTCTGGGAGGTCAAAATGGCAGATCACTTGAGGTCAGGAGTTCAAGAGCAGCCTGGCCAATATGGTGAAACCCTGTCTCTTCTAAAAATACAAAAATTGGCTGGGTGTGGTGGTGCGCCCCTGCAGTCCCGACTACTCAGGAGGTTGAGGCAGAAGAATCACTTGAACTTGGGAGGCGGAGGTTGCAGTGAACCGAGATTATCCCACTGCACTCTGGCCTGAACAACAGAGTGAGACTCCCTCTCAAAAACAAACAACAAACAAACAAACAAAAAACAAAGAAAATGATCATAAAGTCTTGACTGGTTTGTTTACATTCAAGAGATAGGGACAATGTGCTTGTCTCCTATTCTGAGCTTTAAATATCTTTCCAAAGGGCAGATCTACTTGTAATGGAAAAAGGAAGGGCTTACAAAGGCAGTGAGTGCAGTTCTCCAAAGACTGGTCTTGCAATCACGCCCCCTGGACAACTGCAGTGTCTTCTCGTGCTGAATGGGTCTTTCCCAGTCCCTGATTCACTTATTATTTATTTATTCATTCAGTAACTCATTCATTTACTGATTTGCTCACACACGCATTCATTCACTCCTCCATTTATTTCTTCATTCATTCATTGATTCCACAGGCATTTGCTGTGCCCCTTCTGGCCTACGTGCAGGACAGGGGAACAAGATCTACCTCAGGGAGGTCCTGCTGGGTATATATTCAGACTCCAGATGCGGACTGTGAAAAAGCCTGCAGCTTTTCAAAGCGTGTGGGGTCTGTGATGTGGGGCTGCTCCCAACATCCAACTAGAGGACCAGAACTGTGAACCAAGTGACAAGGCCTCTATACATGCCATAATTCCTTTAGCTTTGCTCACCTGGCACATTGGAGAAATGTGGCTCTAGAAACTTAGGAGTAAGTAGAAAAAGCACTTGGTTTTTCTGTCTAGCTCACATTTTATAATGAGGGTCCAGGCTTTGGTCACACTTCCCTATTTCCATTGTCTGAAAAGAAGTCACGAGTCTCACTTTAGTGCATGCAGAGAGTATAGGGAACAGTAACTTAGGAATCAGTTTGAAATCGTTCACATTACAGCCACATTTACAATTTTTATATCCTAAGATTAGCGCGATGGGGGAGTAAGAGAGGGAGCCAGAACTAAGGGAATGTTCCATGGGGTTTTAATGCAAGTTAGAGGATTAAAGAAAGGCAGGATGCTTTTGAAGGCCAGAGGAGTGCTTGTTCAAGGGTCAGGGTCAGGGCTGAAGGAGGGAAGAAGGAATGTAGAATAGAGCACAGGGAGTAAGTGGAGCTCAAACCCAGGGATTTTGCTGGAGCCTGGCACGTGGGTATCTTGGGGTTGGCTTAGGGACCCCTTGACACAACAGCACTTTCTCTAGGTGCATGCTTTACGGTGCGGTACGGTACTGCCATCTGTGACCTGTACTGCCTCCTGGGTGTCTCCCCAGGCAGGGATTCTTAGGTTTTCAGAAGCAACACCTGGCACAAATAGATTTCCGTGGAAGATGCAAAAAAGCCGGCTCATGAGGTCCATTCCTCTCCGCATTTCTCCCTCTCTAGCTGTCTCCCCATCTCTTTCTTCCTCTTTCCTTCCCTCCTTTCCTCCTTCCCTCCTCCCTCTTTCTCTTTTTTCCAGTTTCTTCTGAGGCCTTTCTTCCCTTAGCTTCATCTCTCCTTTCCTTCTTCTCCTTTTTTTTTTTTTTTGAGACGGAGTCTTGCTCTGTCGCCCATGCTGGAGCGCAGTGGCACAGACTCGGCTCACTGCAACCTCCGCCTCCTGGGTTCAAGCGATTCTTCTGCCTCAGCTTCCCAAGTAGCTGGGACTACAAGCGCGTGCCAAACGCCCAGCTAATTTTTGTATTTTTAGTAGAGAGGGGGTTTCACCATGTTGGCCAGGATGGTCTCGATCTCTTGACCTCGTGATCCACCCGCCTCGGCCTCCCAAAGTTCTTTCTATATGTACCATCTTTGCAATGAATATGAAGCCTTACCTTTCAAAGGCCAGATGCCGGTGGTACAGAGATAAAACAGTCAGGGTCCCAACCATGGGGCAGGTCGGAGTGGAGAGAGACAGTATGTTGCAAAGTTAGGAGGAAGCTTAAGAGCAGTGGTGATTACATCCCCGAGGAGGGAGGGATGATTAAGTCAGTAGGTGGCAGGGGTGGGATGGGATCAGGGAGAGAAGTCAGAAAGAGCTTCAAAGAGGAATTGACACTTGAGGTGGGCTTTAACCAATGGCTGGGAGTTCACAGGTGGACCGGGGAGAAGGGCCTTCCAGGAAGAAGTAACAGCGTGTGCCAAAAGCTTGGAGGCCAGAAGTGCACTAGGGTTCAGTGTGTTTAGATCCCCGAGCAGCGGATTTGCAGGCTGGCACTAAAGGCCGCATTGTTTTATCACAAGGAGATCGACCCTCACTTCATACTCTGAGCAAAAGCATTCTGCAGCAGATCAGGCCCCCTGACTAGGAGGAATCTGGGGAAAGAGCCACGCCTTCACTGCCCAGTTGGAGGGAGCTGAGGAGTGATGAATAGACAGGGAGATAGAGGCCGCGTGCCGGGTGGCCTGGACCCTGCTCTTCTTTGTCCTGTCTTGTGGCACCTGTGACTTTCAGCTGTGGGGATGAAAGGAGGCATAGGGAATTGCAGGAAAGACGAAAACTCTTGATAGGCTGAAACTTCACCACACCTGCCAACTTTTCCATTGGTATTAAGGATAAGACGGGCGAATTTGGGGGCCTGTAGGGGGGTCACTCTTTCTGAAAGGGAAGGCACCAATTCCTCTGGTGCCAAGTCTCATGTGCAACTGAGCTTCTCATAACCCTGTGCAGGCAGCCCTGAGCGACTCCTGAGAATCCTTGTCAGGCCGTGGTGCTTTCCTGGCAAAGTAATTGCAGGTAGAATGCAGCCCCAGTCCAGGGTCTGACCAGGCTGCAGAGATCCGTGGTTTGCCGTGGAGCAAGGCCCACGCAGAAGTCTTTAATGAGCCACAGAAGGGCTTCCATGGGGCCCAGGCTACTGGGGCTGGGGCCACCGTGACAGACTTGGAACCCTGTGGTCCTTCTGCATGCGAGCACTGAGCTCCTTCCCCATTGCGTGTCCACTCTCTGCTCACAAGTGCCAGGAGGGACAGTCTCCCCGTGATGTCCCTGTACTGTTCTCACCTGGCAGCATGGCCAGTTGTGCTAATTCTTTCTCAACCTGAAGCCTGGAGCTGAGCCAGAGGCCACTCCACTGACGGCTGTAGCTGTTCTGGAACTTGGCACTGTTACCAGTATTCCTCAAAGTCATAATTACCAGCACTTAGCCCGGGTTAGTGATCTGGAGCCGGGAGCAGCCCAGCCCGCACAGCCTCCTGCTGCCAGCAGACCAACTACTGGTGATAGCTTCATGGTTCCTAGTAATAATCGTGACAATAATAGCTATCATTTATTGGACGCTCGCTGTGGACCAGGCCCCGGGCTAGGTGTTTTACATGCAGAACAAGGGTCCACTTCTGCTCCTCCCCCAGTTCCTCACCACCCACCTCCCTCCCACTCTGGGTTTGCTTCATAACCCTTGATTTGCATGTCAACTTTTGTTTTATAGCAAAGGAAGCAAGGGGTGTTCTGGCGGAGGAGATTGGCGGGGATGATTATGCATTGCTTCCCATCTGCCCCCTTACATGACCTGGGTTTGAGTGTTACGGTCAGGGGGACAAGGCCACAAACTCTTTTTCATGGGACACCTGGGAAGAACCTTGGCAAAAAAATCCTGGACAGAGATGGACAGAAATCCGGGCAGACTGGGAGGCTCAGACAGAGCACAGCTGTTTTGGGGGAAGACCTCTCCCCAACCTCTGCCCAGAACCCAAAGGTTGGTGACTTTGCAAACATCCAGGACAGCCCTGTTGAAATAGACAAAGGCCACCTTATGAGGACTGGTGCAGGGTGCATCCTCCAGAAGCAGAGGCTGAGAAGTTTGGGGCACAAGGTGTTGCTAGGGACCCACACCTTCGGAGGGCAGGGCGCATAAGCCGGACTGGCTGGAGGAAGAGGCTGAACCATGAGGCGCGCCCAGCACAGCCTCGGCTTATCTCTTTGGGAGCTTTGGAGCAACTCATCATCAGTGTCCATATCTGGTGGAAATGGTCAGGACTTCGTGTGGCCACCAGGAAGAGTGACTGAGGGTGGGGCTTCTGAGCTGACCCTGAGGGAGCTGACGGATGGAAGCAGCTGCTGGCTGCCTTTCCTGGGCTCTGCACTTCCCCAGCTGGCTTCATGGTGGGGGAGGTAGGGACACAGACAGGAAGGAACGGAGGTGGGTGAGGCAGAACGGGTGGGTGCCAAACGGTGAGAGAAGCTGTCTGGTTCTGTGGAAATGTGTGAGGTTCCTTTTGGCAACTCCTAGAAAAAAATGGGGGACTCTTTGGGGAGACTCATTTCCATAAGTGGAGCTGGTAGGGCTTGGAGCCACCATAACTTGGTCATTAGAAATTAATGTGACCTTATTTTCTAGTTAAAGACAGATGAGATGACACATAGCGATCTGTAAATTTCATGAGAATCCAGCCGTATGCACAAGGAGACTGGGTTTCAGAGGGTTAAGTAGCCAGTGTGCTCAGAGTCACCCTGCAGCCAGGCCTTGAACCCAGGTCTGACTGATTCTGCCACTTGTGCCTTTCCCTGTGTTCTGCTGCCTCAAAACATTGGCCTGGGGGCTGGGGCTGCAGGTAAATCCCAGTGAAGATTGCCCCTGGTGGGTCCTCACTGGGATTAGCTCGGTTTCCACAAGAATGGACAGCAGGACTGTCTCGGTTTCCTAGGGCTACCATAACAAAGGGCCACTGTGGGGTACCAGCCCCAACCCTGTTCATGGGTGCCCCCAGCCCCGGCGGTGACGAGGGATTGAGGAAGGAAATAAAGACAAAGACACAGAAATAGAGTTTCACAGCATGGGCCCAGGGGACTGACGTAAAGTTTGAGGACCACGTTGGCCCCGAGTTCTGGTTTCCACAGATTTTTATTAGGTGCACACATTGGTTAATTGAGGGGTGCAAAACAGGAGGGTTGTGGGGGAGGCCTTGAAACTATCAGGGGAGGCCTTGAAACTATTGCGGGGCAAGATAGCTATGGGGAGAAGCATGCATCATTAGAATACAATGGAACAGGTGGTTCTTCTAAGAGAAGCTTATCTAGCATACCAAGTTTTACCGCTGATCATTATCGATATGCGGCTGGACCAGAGCACAGCGGGTAGGGCGTAACCAGGTCTGAGCACACACAATGCATCAAGGGGCTTTTATCTCCCGGGCACTGTGGACATAGGGCAACCAAGATTACCCCATATTCTGAGAACACAGGCAGAGCAGGAGGTGTTCCGCTATCTCCACCCACAAGGCCTTCCTGCCTTGCCAGCTCCCATCTGCAAAGACCCTCCCAGATCTTGTGAGCAGAGGTCGCCGACCTTTCCCAGGTGCTTGCACAAGCCCTCTTTACGAGACCCCTGTGCAGACCCCATGTCGGAAAGGAGTTCGTGGGACCAAGGCAGTGTTTTCCTGCCCTGCAGCCACACCGAGGATGTGCCAGGGTTAATAGGGCGCTCTCAGACGGCCTAACTTTGGGCCTCCCATTACTGCTTTTGGTTGCGCTTTCACAAGCTACAAGCTGTTCTCTTTTGTGCTGTGCTTTTCATTCACTATTGTTTATTTCAGGGTAGAAACTTCAGTGTACTGCGAACTCTACAAGCTAATAAGCAAATCAAACTTATATTTGTTTAATCAGTGATAGAGACAGCATATGTCTGCCCCTGGTCATCTGGGCCCACAGGCCACAAACTGGGTGGTTTCAAACAATAGCCATTCGCTGTCGCACGTTCGGGAGGCTAGAATCCAAAACCCAGGCACTGGCAGGGCCATGCTCTTCCGAGGCTTTAGGAAAGGATCTGCTCTACACCTTTCTCTTAACTGCCAGTGTGGCCGGCAATCCTTGGCTGGTAGCTGCATAACTTCGATCTTTGCCTGCAGCACCACGTTGTCCTCTCCTGCGTCTTCAATCTTATATGGACCCAGTCATACTGGATTGAGGACCCATTCTGCCTCAGTACGATTTCATCTTAACAAATTACATCTGCAACCATCTTCTTTGCAAATAGAGGTCACATGCTAAAGTACTGTGTTCCAGGACTTTAGGCTATCTTTTCAACATAATTCAACCCAGAACAAGACCTATCCGACTCCAGGAAGGCAAGGGTAAACTTTGGGGTTCAGCTACAATGTAGAGGGCTTGCTGGACCCCTTCTTGCTGGATAACATAACAGGGTCTCACCAGTGACGTGAGCAAAATGGTGAGTTCCCTGACAGCAGCAACTGAGGCTCATACATATTAATATCCTCTGTGGTGCTTGGCACGTAGCAGAGTTGGAGAATCAGAAGAGACTGACCGATGTGAAGCATAGCATAGTTGTCTGCTCAGCTGCGGATGGAAGGTGACTATTGGACTTGGCAGGGTGGGGACCGCTGGTGGCTCCGGGCGAGTGGTTTCCTGGAGTTGGGGAGGGGTCAGAAGTCATATTGTGGTGGATTCAAGAATCCATTGGGTTGAGGAAGTAAAGGCAGTAAGTGTAGACAATTCTTTGGAAGAGTTTTTGCTGTGACTAAGAGGATATAGACAGTAGCTGACAGTTAGGAAGGGGAGTTGTGGAATCACGTGAGGTATTTTTTTTAAATGGGAAGACTTGAGTATGATGTGCCGATGGCAAGTGCTGGGCATGGCAGGTCAGAGATCTACCTCTGAACTTCTCTAATCCACATCATCTGGTGTAACCTAGACATTTAATCCCCTCTCTCCTCCCAGATTCAACTACAGTCCTGTAGTTGGCAGGGACACCTAGAGGGGGTGGGTGATGAGGTCACTGCTTGTCATTTTGATCCCAGGCAAAGGTACTGGCCTCTCTGTTCTGTAGGATGACACTCTTCCCTTTCTGTGTCTGATGCTCATCTTGGAGTTTTTGTGGTTTAGTTACCAAACCCCCTCTGTAATTGTGTCAGTTTCTAGGCCCTCAATCAATGTTTGCTGAACAGTGAATGAATGGATGGATCCCAAGGACAGGGTTACGTTGGAGCTTCCAAGCATTTATCTTGAATCTAGAAAATACAAGAAAAATGGACCCATCTGTTTCTGTATTATATCAGGATAGCAAAAAGCCACAGAACTTAACTGTAGCCAGCTCAATCATGTGTGACAACCCAGCAGTAATGCAGAATGCATTGATGCATTGGTGTAAACCTGTGTGTGTGTGTGTGTGTGTGTGTGTGTGTCTGTAACAGCTGGATGTGATTGTATATGTCATATCAATCATTACTCATATACCTCATATGTGTAAGGGTGTATGTGTCTGAGTCTTTGTGTTAATGAATTTGTGTGCCTGCTTGTGTAATTATCTATAGGTGTGCAACTGTTGAGCAGATATTTTCAGGAGTGCATGCATGCGTGTGTGTGTGAAGGTGTTCCGCTATCTCCACCCACAAGGCCTTCCTGCCTTGCCAGCTCCCATCTGCAAAGACCCTCCCGGATCTTGTGAGCAGAGGCCGCTGGCCATTCCCAGGTTCTTACACAAGGGTATGTATGTGTGAGTATATGTGAGCCCGTGCATACTGTACTGCAGTATGGGCTCAAGTGAGCAGATGCCCTGCACGTTATCACCTGATTGTGTTCATACATTATGCATCACCCCCCCAAAAAAAAACCTCTTTTTCAACCAAGCTCGTGGTATCCAAATGAATCTAAGAACTACTCTATTTAACATATTCAGACTAACCTGAGCTGAGCCAGTATGAATTGGCTAAAAATCTGGAATTATCAAATATTTCCAAAGCTAGGCAACCATTATTGTACAGAACAGCTGGTAACTAAAGCAGGCTTCCCTCTACCCCATGCAGGCACTGCTTCATCTAGCAGCACCTTCTAATAGAGCCTTCACCCATTAGAGAAAGTTTCTATGTCTGCACTGTCTTTTGCAGGATACACTGCTATCCACATGTTGAGCACTTGAAATGTTGAAATGTGTCTGTGTGAAAAAGAAACAATTTTTTTTTTTTTGAGACAAAGTCTCACTTTGTCACCTAGGCTGTAGTGCAGTGGCACGATCTCAGCTCACTGCAACCCTGACCTCCCAGGTTCAAGCGATTCTCCTGTCTCAGCCCCCCAAGCAGCTGGGATGACAGGCATGCGCCACCGTGGCCGGCTAATTTTTTGTATTTTGGGTAGAGACAGGGTTTTACCATGTTGCCTGGGCTGGTCTGGAACTCCTGAGCTCAAGTGATCCAACAGTCTTGGCCTCCCAAAATGCTGGGATTACAGGTGTGAGCCACCATGCCTGGCCCAGGAACTGAATTTTTAATTTTATTTACTTTTTTTTTTTGAGACGGAGTTTCCCTCTTGTTGCCCAGGCTAGAGTGCAATGGCAGTGATCTCAACTCACCACAACCTTTCGCTTCCCAGGTCCCAGCGATTCTCCTGCCTCAGGCTCCCGAGTAGCTGGGATTACAGGCATGTGCCACCACGCCCGGCTAATTTTGTATTTTTAGTAAAGACAGATTTTCTCCATGTTGGTCAGGCTGGTCTTGAACTCTCGACCTCAGGTGATCTGCCCACCTCAGCCTCCTGAAGTGCTGGGATTACAGGTGTGAGCCACCATACCTGGCCAATTTTATTTACTTTTTTTTTGAGACAGAGTCTCATTCTGTTGCCAGGCACCAGGCTGGAGTGCAGTGGCACAATCTCAGCTCACTGCAACCTCTGCTTCCTGGGTTCAAGCAATTCTCCTGCCTCACCCTCCAGAGTAGCTGGGACTACAGGCGCACATCACCATGCCCAGCTAATTTTTTTATTTTTATTAGAGATGGGGTTTCACCATGTTGGCCAGGATGGTCTCGATCTCTTGACCTCGTGATCTGCCCACCTCGGCCTCCCAAAGTGCTGGGATTATAGGCTTGAGCCACTGTGCCCGGCCATTTACTTTTAATTAATTAAAATCTGAGTTTAAATAGCCACATTGACTAGTGTCTATGGTATTGGTCAGTGCCAATCTGAATCAGTGTTCCATGCCTTTCTTTTACTACTGTATCCCCTAGAGACCAGTGTAATGTCTGACACCCGGAGGGAGCTGAGTCAAGACAAGCTGACTGAAGGCATGGAGCCAGGGCGGGTCTGCAGGGATTTGCACTAATGAATAGAATCATGGCGATTGATAGAATAAATGGAAACATAAATACTGTTTGTAGACAAATGAGTGCTTCTGAAATGTTGGATAAATATCTTCCCTAAAGAGTTATACAATATCTTTATGGTGGAATTTATCCTAAGAGTTTATTAAAACTTTGCCATTTTTTTCCTTCTCTTTCTCTCTCAAGCCCAGCATGAGCAAATCTCAAACTCTCATTTGCATGAACTATTCATTTCTTCCCAGTGGAGGTTCAGTGGGTGATTATGATGAAGCTGTTGCAGCCCCAACCCTCCTTGTATGTCCTGTGTGCTCAAAGCCTGGGTTGTTCAAAAGACCCTCCATCTCTAAATGGAAACTACAGGAACTCTGACTTCGAAGGGGACTTTGTAGACACTTGATCTGCTCCTATCTGCCCACCATTCTCAAGCTCAAACAACCGAGGGGGTCACAATTGAATATTAGTTATCCCAGTTCCTACTGGTTTGGTGGCCTTATCACTCTGCCAACTGAGATGAAGCCTGGGGTCTACCCAGAACTTCTTTTTTTTCATTATTGTCTGTGGTTTCTCTGCAGATCCAACCCTTCTTTGTGAAGTTGGTGCTGCTTAACCTTAGTGCACGACCCCGTGTGAACAGCCTCTTGTGAATGCTTTGTACCTGCCTCACAGGGTTGTAAGGACAATCAAATGAATTAATTCCTCTAAAGCACGTTGAAGAGTCCCTAACATGTAGTAATTTCTAAATACATGCTATTATCAACATTATTATTATTATTATTTTTTGAGACGGAGTTTCACTCACGTTACCCAGGCTGGAGTGCAATGGCGCGATCTCGGCTCACTGCAACCTCCGCCTCCTGGGTTCAGGCAATTCTCCTGCCTCAGCCTCCTGAGTAGCTGGGATTATAGGCATGC
>NW_016108016.1:362600-529493 GCF_001604975.1 Cebus imitator
GACGGGGTTTCACCATGTTGACCAGGATGGTCTCGATCTCTTGACCTCGTGATCCACCCGCCTCGGCCTCCCACAGTGCTGGGATTACAGGCTTGAGCCACCGCGCCCGGCCTAAACACATGAACTTTTGAAGGACACATTCAAACCATAGCAAGGGGCAACTCTGGTCTGGTGAGCCTTCTGTGCTACCTTCTGGGGCTGAGCAACATGGATAGATTCATTTGCAGAAAATGTTTGCTAATTATTGTCTGGTTTGAATAATTATCCAGGGATCCTGGAAACAGCTCTTCCCACGGATCAAACTGTCACATCTGCAGCTGACCTTTAAGTAATCTGAGTGGGGGTAATTACAAAGGGCTGGTTTTCTCTAAATATAGCTGTTCCCCAGCTAAAGGTCAACTCAAGGGAGCACAGTTTGATAATTGCAAGCAGTTTGATGGTGAATTGGGGCAAACATTCCCAGGGGTGCCATCAGTGGTTTCCTCTTACAAAGAACAGGGTGTGATGGGGAGGATCTGACTTTCTGACCCCGAATAAAGAATGTCAAAGTTCCCACTTTATCTAAATTCCAGTAGTAAAGTGGCATCATTTGTGGGAAGGTAACTGTAGTGAAAACTTTCGCAGGGAGCAGAGTTAGATCCTCTGCCTCTGGAGTTCCAGAGTCCTGTGAATTCTGGTGCTCTGATCTCCTTTTTGTTTCCTACATGTATACCTTGTTTCTCCAGTGAGAGTTTTTGCTCTTCCATGGCTGAGAACTCGAAATTAAACACCAGGATGTGTAAAGCAAGAAAAGATTTGGATGTGGATCCTGATACTGCTGGGATTCTTTATGGGGGCCTTTGGACAAATTACGTTCTTCATTGGGCTCCAGTTTCCTTAACTATAAAATGGGGTTTGTGAATTACTACCCTGCCTTCCAGGATGGGTGGTAGGGAGATCTGATAAGGAAATATACAGGAAAGGACTTTTCAAGCCTCAAATTGCTCTGTAGATTCTAGAGGAGGTCAAGACACACTCATCCTCTTCTATCTCCTTAGCCTGATCTGAAGTTCATCTATGGTGGGCCTTATACTTCTCTTGTAACTGTCCTTTCTTTTCACCTTCTCTCTCCCCACCTGGTGTTGAAATGAAAAAAACAATGGAGGCAAGTGAATTGGAATAAAAGAGGAAGAATAAGAGAATTAAACAGAAGCAGGGTGGCCACCCTACAAAATGTGAGGCTTGGTGGCTATGGTCTGAGAGTCAAAGGCCCAATCTTATGTTTCCTTTTTCTTCACTAGACCCATGCCCTACTCTTGCCTGTCTTCTACCACAATCCCCAGGGGTCCCCTTTAGCATATATCTTAGGTCCGGAAAAATTTTCCCTTTGCCTGGAGTTTCCCAACCCTATCACTTACAATACTTAGAAAAGTCCTCCCTCCTCCTTTAGGTGAAGCAGTGACAATGTTTAATAGAGCTGAGCTGCAATATCCCATTTGCCTGCAGGTGTCACCATTGAGCAGGCAATGCATTCATCCATTGAATATCTAAATATTGAGACTGCTGTGTGCTAGGCCTTCTTCTAGGTATAGGTAAAACAGTGAATAAAACAGACACCATCCCTACCCTCATGAGAATGGACAATGACTAAATAAACACTTAGATATACAATGTAATGTCAGGTAATTATCAATGCTATGAAGAAAGGCAGGCTAAGAGGATAGAGACTGAATGGAGGGAGAGGATTATTTTAGATAGGGTGGCCAAGGAAGGCCTATCTGTGAAGGCGATATAAAGAAGTGTCTTCAGGCCAGAGATGATTTGTCTACACATTCATGTGTGTAAGGCATATTCCCTTAAAAAAATTTTATCTAATACTAAATTGAATGTTTTACTCTGAATACTCATTGTATAGAGTTTTGTGGTGGGGTGGGGAGGGGAGTAAACCTCAAACTTCCTTAGAGAACCTCCCGCACCCAGGGAAGAATTGCAATTTGGAGCTTTTAGGCAGAGAGAGGGAGGGTGGGGGAATAAACTCTTGCCCTGGCCATGGGCTCCCCCATACCACCCTCTTCTGTGGATTCCTGCATGGCCTGGTGGCTTTCTGCTGCCTCAGGGCCATGTTGGAGCATGGGCTGTTCACAGTTGCATCTGCCTGGGTGACCCTCCCAGGGGTGCTGATGAGAACAAGTCTCCATCAGAACTCTCCCCACTTCTGTCTCTCTCTCCTCCCTCCCCTAGCTGGCGAAATTTCTATCTGGTCCTCTGAGGAGGGGTCAGAGAGTGAAGCTCAGCTCTTCCCCTGCTTCTGGCCAAGACACTTATCAAGACCTGAGAAATCCCCTTCCCTCAAGGGCTCAGAACACAAAAGCCAGAGAGATTTGCAGGCTATTCCTGGTTTTTGCCCTGCTGCGTCTTTCCCCTGAGGCAATGAGCAGAGTGCTGACTCCCTCCTTGGGGATGGTGGGGTGAGCAGGGAAAACACAGGGAAGAAAAAACACAGGTTAGATAGACTTGGACTTCAAAATATCAGCCCAGCCACACCTGTTAAGTATGTCCCAGCCTTCATTGCTTCTCTAAGTTCAATATGTTGTGTGTTGGGGTACTTAGAGTGAGGGTCCTGACATCTGTGTTTGTTTTGATGCTCATGTTCAAATCCATGCCTGCTTCCTCTAGGGTGTGATTTCTTCTAGTTAAAGTATGGGGGAAAAAATTAAGTAGCATTAATAGTTTTTCTTTGCTCCCTAAGTGAACAGTGAAACTGGCAGGCAAAAGGCGACAGAAAGCATTTCCTTAGCTTTCGGGTGACTTGGAAGCTCTTGTCTAAAAATACGGACAAGCAGGAGTGTGAGGGAGTGTGTGGGAGGCTTGTCCCCACGGTTCTCCACAGTCAGGACCACGGGGGCCATTGTGGGAAATGCGCCCAAATGGCTCTGCTAAGAGCCTCTTTTAAAATAAGCTCCCCTCCCGTTCCGAGGTTTACAACAAACTTCTCAGCAGACATGGGCGATTTTTCCCAAGCCCTTGAAATGAAAGACAAAGGAAGCAGAGTGACAGGGCATCCGCGGAGAAAGGGCTTGCTGGACAGGCCAGGCCAATTAGCTGCCTTCCACCCCTGGGCTCTCCATGGTGGTCTTCCAGAGTTTGGTGGAGAGAAGAGGGGACCCGGGGGCCTAGTGGGCCTGACACCCAATTAGTGCTCATTCACCAACTGACCCGCCCAGCTGGCCAGCCTGCTCCCTTCCAGCTGCTCAGCAGCCGGCTCCGGCAGCTCTAAGAACAGGGGGTGCTAATTGGATGCTGAGGCCCAGCCGCTTCTCCATCAGCCCAGCCCGGCCTTGTGAAGGCCCCGGCTTTCTTGGCCAAGCTCTTCTCCCTGGTTCCACCATCAACTTGTCCTCCCTGGGAAAATGCCACTCCTCTCAAGTAGAAATATAGCAGCCAGCCCTGCAGCTTCCACTAGAATTCTTGAAGAGCCCAAGTCAAGGCAGAGGCAAGGTCAGTGGGGGAACGAATAATGTGAGGGAGGAGCGGATGAGAGGTCCTAGGGGCTATAAGGTTCCCTGGGGTATTGGAGGAAGCATGATTGTGGAAGAGAGGGAGACCTGCCACTGACTCTCTCTGGTGTCTTTCATTCTTGGGCCTCAGTTTCCCCATCTGCACACAAGGGGACCTGACTAGATACCCTGCATCCACTTCCCAGCTCTGATGTGGAACATCTCTGAATCAAGACTCTGGGGAGTCTGCAGATCCCTGCAGTGGGGTGGGCTGCATGCACCTTGGGACTCCAAGTCACAGGAGTCCTTTTTGAGCTCAGTGTGGTTCTGGCTCTGGCTGATGAGGGCCCTGAGTCTGCCTCTTAGAAGACTTGGCTCTCCAAGACAAGTCAAGATCTGGGAGAACACCGCTGCTGTCCTGGTCCTGTGAATCTAGATATTCAAGTGGTTTTCTTATTTCCATGTTTCCTGCTGTGTCAGTGATTCCAGGGATGTCTCAGGGTCACAGTAGGTTCACACAGTGCTCTCTGGAAGGGACCGCAGCCCCATGCCCCTTTCCCAAGGCAGCCCCCAGTGTGTGTGCACAGTAACAGCTGTAGAGTCTGGCCTCACTGCCTCCTCTCAGGTGTCTCAAAACAAACAACAAAAAAATCCCCAAACGTGACTAATAAATCAATAAAGACAAGAACCTTCTAGAAGGATGATGAAGAGCACTTTGTGAGTTTCCAGGAGCTGGGCACAATAGAGAAATCATTATACTCTTCTGGCCAGGGGTAGCTTAGGGCATAAGATGCCCCATCCATGGCAGGCCAGTCATTTGTCCCCAGTGACCACCTCCTAGCACTGTCCAGGCTAACACAAGTTCTGGAAGGACCACATGACCCCTGAATGGGACTGAGGAGAAGCTTCTGAATGTAATTTCCAAATTTCCTCCAGGTGAGGCCTGAAGGGAGTGGATGGGGTCGTTACCCAGGTAACACGATAGACACAAAACCTGGCGAGATGGGAAAGGAGCAGAAACAAAACTCCCCAGACTACTGAGGGCAGCTGGGATGATCCTGGAATCTTTAAGATCCATGTTGATTTGGGAGCCTGGACAGCAACTCTGCACACTGCTGAGATTCAGGAATGACTCTGAAACAGAGAAAGTAATTCCTAATCAGTTTAAGTGAACGACAGATGACTCTTCCCTGGGAGTCTGCAGCACTGAGAGAATTGCTGTAATTGCAGGCAGTTGGCAGAGAAATCAGGCGCCTGCCTCTAGTCCCTTAGGCTGCGTTCCCAGGGGACCCCCCAGTTTAGAGACCCTCCCACTGAGACTTGGCTCCCTGAGCTGATCCCCCTGTGGGGATGTTGACCACAGCTTGTTTGCATATGGCTTGAATTTTGGTTAGGGGCTTTCTGATTGCAGCCTGATTTGTCGTTTAAAATATTATGCACAGAAATTAGGATGCACATGGAATTTTGATTCTAGCCGTTCTTTGTGCTTGGAGAGACAAGGCTTCTCCCAGGGAAGTCTGTAGAATATGCTGTGCAAGGGGGCTGCAACTTTCCAGGAGTTTCAGTTACTCAGGCAGTCATGGCAACCCAGCCTCAATGTCAGCAGCCTAGGTTCTGGTCCTGGCCCTGCCACTGATGTCAGTGGAACTTAGGGCAAGTCTGATCATTGAGTTGAGTGTCACTTTCATTCTCTATGAAATGGAGATAATAAAAAGCAGCATCAGAGAGATGTTGTGAGGACCAAATTAATATTGCAGGCAAATGTTTATCACCATGTCTGGCCTATAATACACAGTAGCGTCTATTAATCATTACAAAGTGCTTAGCAAATAGCAGGTATTCTGTCAGTGGTTCCTATTGTTGTAATTATTATTGAAACACAGATTTGACCATGTGCACTGTGTGTGTGTGTGTGTGTGTGTGTGTGTGTGTGTGTTTGAGAAGGAGTCTCGCTCTGTTGCCCAGGCTGGATTGCAGTGGCACAATCTCGGCTCACTGCAACCTCCACCTCCTAGGTTTAAGCGATTCTCCTGCCTTAGCCTCCTGAGTAGCTGGGATTACAGGCATACCCACTACGCCTGGCTAGTTTTTTGTATTTTTAGTAAAGATGGAGTTTCTCCATGTTGACCAGGCTGATCTCGAACTCCTGAGCTCAGGCAATCCGCCCACCTCGGTCTCCCAAAGTGCTGGGATTACAGGTGTGAACCACTGCATCTGACCACACTTCATGTTTGAAATCCTTTGTTAATCCTCATGCCTTTAGAATTGTTTTTCAAATTGTACTGCTTGGTGCCCTGGGAATTCTGAGACTGAGGACCTATCTGTTTGGCGTTCAGGAAACTGAGGCTGAGAGTGGTAAACCAGCTAAGGTCACACAGATATGAAATTACAGACCCAGGAGTCCAACCCAGTTCCCACCACATTTCTTCCCAGGGTACCTCATGATCCAGGCATACTGGACTTCTCTCTCTTCCTAAAACTCTATAGTTATACTGCTTTGTATAAATTCCCTCTGCCTGGAAACCTCTTTCCATTTATTTGCCTGTCTAAAGTATGTCTTTGTCTGAAAAACCTTCCCGGGTCTCTTAAGCAGTCTTTGTTTCAGGGCTAGGCATCTCTGTTGGAGCTCTGGGCATGTATCCATGTAGACCAACTAATTTTCTAATACATTTTATAGATTCTGAGGTATACGCTTCTTCCCATTTTAGCATGTTTATAATCAAGATCCATCTTACCATCTTACAATTGCTGCTACTCAGACAGGGGCAGCGATGTGGCCTCCAGGGGCTGAGGCTTCACTTCACCCAGTGTGGTTATGCAGTTGTGCCGGGACACCTGGTCAGATGCCAGCAGGCAGGCCCTTGATAGCCCGTCAACAAAATATTTGATGACCATTTGGAAAAGGAAATAAGTTTTGTTTATTGTCTGAAACTTTTTGTTGACATATTTTGGGAAGATCAAGAGAAGCTAGTGGCCTGTCATGGTGGCTCATGCCTGTAATCACAGCACTTTGGGAGGCTGAGTTAGGCAGATCACCTGAGATCAGGAGTTGGAGACCAGCCTGGCCGACATGGTGAAACACTCTCTCTACTAAAAATAGAAACAAATTAACCAGGCATGGTGGCATCTGCCTGTAGTCCCAGCTACTTGGAGGGGTGAGGTGGGAGGCTCACTTGAGCCCAGGAGTTCAAGGCTGCAGTGAGCTGAGATCCTGCCACTGAACTCCAGCCTGGGTAACAAAGTAAGACCCTGCCTCAAAAAAAAAAAAAAAAAAAAAAAAAGCGAAAAGAAAAAAAAAAAAAAAAGAAAATACCAAAAATTAAGAAAAGATAAATATTTAAGGTGATAGATTTCCCAGCTACCACTGATTTGATTTTTACACATTATATGAATGTATCAAGTTATGTATACCCTGAAAATATTATGTATTTTATACATCAGTAAAAATAAAAAGGAACAGCCAGCACCACAAATGGAAAATGGGTATCAACAGCTCAGAAGAAAATCCCAGAGACAGGAGTGGAGCCCTTTTTGAAGAAACACAGCACCATCTCCACTCGTGACGATTCTGTACAGAAGGGCTGGGCGCCCAGCTAAACCCCAGCCTTAAACATGGAACCTCGGCCCTAAGTGAAAACAGCTGACCCCATTTTTCCACCCACATGTTGCGCTTTTGGCCTGCCCCATGTCTATCCTGTGCCCATGCAAGCTGGCAGAGCAATACAAGCAGCTGAGTGTTGAGGACACAAGCAGTTGACCAGCGAGCAGAGAAGCGACTGAGCGTCGGAGACTATGGGTAGTTACTGATGACTTCAGATGGTGCGGCTTCAGAGAGGTGCCTGGCCGTGACAGCTGGGGTTCCCTTTCCAGCCTCCTTTTCCGTAGAGAGCCACCCACTGCTCAATAAAATCTTCCGCATTCATCACCTTTCAAACAGTTTGTGTGACCTGATTCTTCCTGGACTCCAGACAAGAACCTGGGTGATGAGAGCGCAGGGGCTGCCACCCTGACCCCCACCGAGCCAGCTGGTACTTGGCCGTCCCTGGACAGTAGAGCTGGAAGAGCATTGGTTGTAACATGCTTGGACACTGCTGCGGGGCCCGCACAGACCCTGCTCCTGCCAGAGAGGAGAACTGGCCGGTTCCCGGGTCCGTTTGCTGTGGTTTCCACACTCTGATTCCCTTCTGCGAGAAGTGGCCAGTGGCCAGCTGAGTGAAATGAGCCACTCCAGTTCCCACCCACGAAGGGGTTCAAGGGAGCTATCCTGTCTCAATTCCATGTGAAAAAACGGGAACATTGATGACGTTGAGTCGAAAAGTGATTCATAAGATTGGATCCTGAACAGAAAGGTTAGGAATACTGCAGCTAACTTTACTGTACTTGTAACAGTCTATTATATGTCATTATTAAATAAGTATGAAAGAACACTTCCAACTAAGTGTAAAGTTAAAACTCTAACCGATGAGAAAGCATTGGGCCGCAGCATTTTTTTCCCTTTTCAGTAGTCTATAAACAGTGCTTTCCTTTACAATCCGTCAATAACACCTGAGATTGGATGAAGTGCAGGTAACTGCATTCAGTGGAAGCAGCAGCCAGTAGGCCTAGATGAACTGATGTAGGTTTAAAAGAACCTGGGAGGTCAGAAAGAGAACGAACCTTCCCGGAGATGGGCCCTGCAGTGATAAGGCTCCATAGCTGGTCGTTCTTCAGGAGAATGATGTTCTTTGTGTGAACATGGCACAGAGGGGAAGCCACTGGCATTTTAGGAGGGGCAGTTCTTTGTTACATGGGAGTGTTCCATGCATCACAGGATGCTAGCATCCTTGGCTTGTACTAAGTTCTGCAGTGCCTCCAAGACATTTGACAACTGACAAAGTCCCCTGAGGCCCCACACGTTCCAGATGCCCCCCCGGGGGCAGTACCACTCTGGGTTGAGACCACCAGGCTACAAGATGCGGATGATTTGATACAGCCCTGCCCCCTGTTGGTGAACAGCATGGATGTCTCCTCCTCCAAAGCTTCGGGTCCCCCCCCATCTTTCACTGTAGCGCAGCATTGCCGGGATGATTCCAGTCCCAGCGTGAGCCGGGCCCTGGTGTGGAGGGGCTGGGGGCACTGTCCTGGGTATGTCTGCCTCCCCTGTCGGCCTCAGCCAACCTTCCTCTGCCTGGGGGCTGCTTTCCAGGAGTATTTTCTCTGCATTCCTCAAGGCAGCCTGGGAGAGAGAGGCACGTCGCCTCCTTTTCATTTACATGGGGATTACTGGAGACCAGAAAAGTGCTTTAAAATGATATAATGTCTCTGCACCTCATCAAACCCTTCCCCTTCCACCAATTTCTGCCTGATTTACAGTTAATATTGCACACTCCCATCACCCTGCTGGAGAAGCGGTGATTATTTCTCCATTGCCATAAAGAATGTAAAGGAGATGGGAAAAATCAGGTGAATTCAGAGAAAGTTTAGTGTAAAAAAAAAAAGTGCTGGGGGAGGGGGTGTCAGGGAAGGCAGTAAAATAACGGGAGCAAAAGTATTCCTGGAAACAATTTCAGAGTCAAGCGGTTCCTCCAGGCTGCAAGACAGAGCCTGCAGGCATGGGCCGCTGCCCCGCTGGATGAGTGCACCGGGCCAGGGTGGGGTGGGTCTGTTGGGGAGCCCTGCCTGGGTGCTTGTCTGCCTGGGGCTCTGGATAAACCAACCCACCCTAGAGCCAGCCCACCCTGAGAGAGGGCGAGAGCACTGGCCCGCCCTTCCCACTGCCTGCCTTCCTAAGAACGTCTGATGAACATTTAGACTTCAAGGCCTTTGAGATGCAGAGGTAACCCTGAATTTGTAGTTTCTTGGTAGGGATTTCTTTATTCTGCTTGATTTCATTGGATACAACCGTAATGTGGGTTCTGGGCCCAAATCCTGGCCCTGAGAAGCACCGGCTGTGAGACCTGGGGCGGTCATTTCCATCTCTGTGCCTCTGTCTTCCCTTCTATAAAATGGGATAAACTGGCATGTGGTAAGGGCTAATAAAAAACCATGGCACCGATTCTCTTTACCCATCGTTAATCAATCATTGATCATTATCAGCAGCATCATCACTATTCCACAGCAGGTGAGTCTGTGAATTACCACATTCTTTCCAGTTTGCCAATGATGGACTCTTGCTGATTTTACAATTAAGGAGCTGAGTATCATTTAGTATCATTTGTGATTCTTCAGGGGAAGGAGATGCTCTGAGTCTCTCACATAACCCATCAGCCAAAGGAAATGATGGAATCCACTAGACTTAATTACTGCTACTGTAGTAACTGGTATTTCAGTGATCTATTCCCACCTAACAAACTACCCCAAAATGTAATGACTTAAAAATACAACAATTCTGTTACTGCTCATGATTCTGCAATTTGGGCAGGGTTTGGTGGTCATGGAGGGGGGGTGATCTCTGCTCTCTGTGTGTGCAGCTGAAGGCTGTGGCACAGCTTGATTTAGGGCGTATATCTGGGGCCTTGGTTCTCGCTGTTGGTCGAGTTCCTTGTTCCCTCAAGGTGATTAGCTCAGGCATCCTCACAACAGCAAGATGGCCTCAGTATAGTCTAACATCTTAGACAGTGGCTGGCTTTCCCCAGAGTGTGCACGCACATGTACACACACACACACACACACACACACACTCCCAGAAACTACCAGGACTTCTTAAGGCATAGACTCAGAATTGGCCCAGTGTCACATCCACCACATCCTATTGGTGAAAGCAGATTACAGGGCCAGCCCAGAATCAAGGTCATGGGTGTACCTGAGGCACGAAAATCAGGTAGTTCATTGCAGACATAATTATTTTTTCCCTTCTTCCACAACAGTTTAGATTTGCATTTTCACTTTCTTGCCTATCCTTTATTGCACATGGATCCCTACTGCAAGTGACCTCAAATCAAATCATTTTATTTCTTTTGCTTTTTAAAAAAATTAGTCAGGAGAGCATAAAGGAAGTCTGGGTGGTCCGTGGGCATCCCTCTCTGTGTCCCTGGATTTCTGGGTCTCAGACCCCTCTTCCTGCTTCTGTGGCTGATTTCTCCATCCATGAGCATCTCTGCCTGTCTCTAGGACCGTGTTTATCTGTTCTCATCTCTGAGCCTCTCATTCTTGTCTCTCTGAGATTCTGTGGCTGTGATTCTCTCTCTTTGACTCTGTATCTTTCTGTTCTGTGCACATTTTTCTTTGTCTTTACTTCTCCTAGTCTCTCTGTCTGAGGATCTGTCTCTGTCTCTCTCTCCCTCCCTACGCATCTTCTGTTTTTTCTCTCAATCTCCCACAATCACTGTTTTAGCCATAGATACAGTCCTTGTGTTGCTGTAAAATGTGGCCTTCTTACTGATGTTGTCAGAGAACCTCATGCTTTGCGTTGGCCAATACTCCAGGGGCTTCCTGAGTTAAGAGAGGCCCAGCCTCCCCAAGAGACCTTGTCTTATGCCAAGAAAGCACCCAAGAGATTCCTTTCCTTCCTCTGTTCTCAGCATCTGGGCCCCGGAGTCTGAGAACTGCCTGGACCCCATAGCCTTGCCAAGTCTGGGGAGTGCCTGCCTCAACCCACAGGGGCCTCCCTTGGGAAGCAGGGGCTGGAGAGGAGGTGGTGAGTGGGGCAGGGCAGGGCAGGGAGAGGATGAGGGAAGTAGGGATAGAACTCCACGTCCCAGCAGTTGAGGAGCTGTAAAAGGAAGAGGAATGTTTGGTGAGAGGGGAAAGGGTGTGTCCACTTCTGCAGGGCAGGTGCTGAGGACAGCCCTTGGGAGAGAATAATGGGATGGAACAAATGTAGTTGTGCCTGGCCACTGCAGTACAGTGGGTTCCAGGAAGCTGGCAGCCTTGCTGGGCACACGGTAGGCTGTGAAATGCTAAATGACCCCCATTTCTAATAGCTGTCCAGTGGGAACCAGTGGCTTCAAGAGGGAGTGAGTAGCCCATCTCTGGAGTTATGCAAACTGAGGCCAAACAACCAGTGGACCTGTGGAGTTATAAACCAAAGGCCCATTGAAACAGAGCCTCACATCCCTGGCCAAGTCCTCCCTTTCCCCTCCCCAGATGCCCCACTCTGCGTCTCCTCCCTGCTTTTCCTATTTGCATCCTTGTCCCTGTACACTGGCTGGCAGAGGCGGGTGCAGGCTGGGCAGGGCCAGCGCTGAGGCAGGACTGCAGGCAGCCAGTACTTCCTGAGCCTGCTGGCAGTCACATCCTCCGAGGAGCTCATCTGAAAATGACCTTCGCTCTCCTTCGGCACCTGATCACGTGCAGGTTGCAATGGGTTGCACACGGCATCTCTCCAAGGTGCTGCAGGCAGCTTCCAAACACTCCAAAGCAAGGGGGAAAGTAACTCAGGATTTAGAGAACAAACATACCAATTTCTTGTCCACTTTCAAAGCTGCAGAGTTTCTGCAGAGTTTCTGGTGATGATGGTGCAGAACTCTGACCCTGTAAAGATGCTCTTCTAATCCCAGGGCTCCCCATGTCTTCTAAGTGGAGCTCTGGCTGCAGTTGGGCCAAGCAGAACAGATCCCAAGAGTAGGTGACCTCATGGGTACACCAGCACAGCCATAGACAACAGTGCCTAAATAAATGGGTGCACCTGCCCTCAAAATCACATCCATCTGCACAGGTGAATGCTCAAGGTCACGCACACCCACAGATTCACACACACCCACAGATTCACACACACGTGCACTGAAAAAGCCTACCTGTCATAACATGCACTTGTGGGGAGGCGCAGTTACACTAACAAACCCACTCATATGCTTGGCTGCAGTCACATGCATGGGTGCATACATACACACGCCAGCTCCTGTGTGCGTGCCTGCACTTATGAGAAGACACACCTCAAACCACACCCGATGCCCATGTGTGCATAAGTAGGTGGTAACCACTCAGCAAAATCTCACTCATGTGAAGGCAGACCTACACAGACACTCGAGTGTGGACATACACACTGGTGCACCCATACGTGCACCCGCATGTACACACCCACGCACAGCTGTACACACAAATATACAAGTAGCACACTATGTTGATACAATTTCGTCCCCCTCCCTTCCCCTCCTCTCCTTTCCTTCCACAAATGAGTGTGAGGTGGAGCATAGAATAGTGACAAAGACTGGTTCACATCTTGGCTGTGCCACTTTCTAGCCCTGTGTGACCTTGAGCAAGGCATCGAATGTCTCTGTCTCTGTTTTTTCATCTGTAACATGTGGATAACAGTAGTATGGACTGCACAGGATTTTTATGAGGATAAAATCTATTCCTATGCAGAAAGCTCTCGGAGCAATGTCTCACCCGTGGTGGACTCTCCTCGGGCTGCCTCTGGCTGCTGCAGAGGAACTGAGAGAGGCCGAAGCACTGGGTTTGTGGCAGGAAGTGTCTGGTCCAATTCCAGGCCTTGTTCTTGAGGCCTCTGTGACTCTAGGCTCAAACTTCATTTCCCTGTCCCTTGGTTTCCTAACTTGTGAGTGGGGACAAGCAGTCTTGCCCTGGCTGCTGCCTCCTGGGACAGCCGAGGGCTGTGGCAAGTACAGCTCTTTAGGAGCTGTCAGATGTGGTGATGCTGGGGAGAATTTCACCTCTTGGACCACACGACCCGGGAGACTCCAGCTGGGGCCTGGCATTGGCTGAAGAGCAGCTGGCACAGGCAAGCCAATGAGGGGCCCATGTATCTCCTACTTCTCCCTGACTGCAAGTTCTAGTGTATGGCGCTGTCACCGTCAGAGTCACCCATGTGGGTTTGAATAGACCAATAACAAGGTCTGAAATTGAGACAGCAATTAATAGCCTACCAACCAAAAAAGTCCAGGACCAGACGGTTTCATAGCCGAATTCTCCCAGAGGTACAAAGAGGAGCTGTGTATCCGCTGCGTGCACTGAAGGTTTCTGGAAAGTTGCTAGTGCTGTTTGGAAGGGAAAATACTGCAGCTTCCATTGCACATGGAAGGAAGCACAGCTGCTGGTTTCCGTGGGCTGCAGGGGCTCCCCCTTTTCTCTGGAGGGCCCTCATCTTTTTCCCCAGAAGTGCAGTTCAGGGAATGGGCAATGGAAAAGGAGAAGGAGAGACCTTGTGCAGTCAGCCAGATGAACCAGCTCTACTTGGTGGTCGCTGGGGCAGTCAGAGAGATCCCATCAGATCATGCCACTCCCGTGCGGAAACATTCCAGGGTCTTCAAATGTCATAAGAAGATCCCACCCCTGCTCCAGGCCCCCTGGGCCTCTGTGACCTGTTGCTTTCTTTCTGCCTTTCCCACTGGTCTGCCCCTCCCCTCCTTCGTTCTGCTGCAGCCATGCTGGCCTGCTTTCTGTTCCTGTTCCTGTTCAGGCTTTGTCCCTGCGTTTCCTTCTGCGTGGAATGCGCCTGTTCCAGCGGTACATGGCTGACCCCTCCCCACGCAAGACTCAATCCATTACGCCTCCTGGCAGAAGTCAACCCTGATGTGCCTGCTCCCGCTCTGACCAACTACCCGCTTGATTTCCCTGGCAGTTACTGCGCTGATCATCCGCTCCAATGACCTTTTTATTTTTTATTAAAATTTTCTTATAGGTTATATTTGTACATATCTATGGAGTATACATAACATTTTGTTACATGCATAGAATATATGATGATCAAGTCAGGGTATTTAGGGTATCCACCACCTGAGAATTTCTCATCAAATGACCTTTTACAAATACTTTCATTTATTGCCTGTTCTCTGATGCAGACCCCACTGGAATGTGGCCTTAGGAGGGCAGGGTCTCCCCAGTGCCTAGTTAGTAATAGGTGCTTAGCTAATATATGCTGTCCCAATAACAAAATGGCTTCCCTTTCTTACCTGCGGCTGTGTAATTCCACTGTTCTTGGGAGTAGAACTGTGACATTGTACCATGAGTGATTTGTGGTGAATGATAAAGGACCAGGGCTGTGAGTGATTTATTTAAAAAAAAAAAAAAAAAAAAAAAAAGATAAATCAGAGCGATTCAAGGATCTCCCTGTCATGATAACACTCACACTTTCTCAAATTCCAACACAGTTTCTGAGTGAATGAGACAGAGAAAGAGTTCCAGTCAAAGGGGAACAGAACTGTGTCCTCAGTCCCATCCCTGCCTCAGCTGTACTGTTAATAAGGTGACAAATTCACATTATACTTTTGGTTTCATCGACATCTGGGTGTACCTATGAGGTTTTATTCTACAGGCAAATTTCTTGTGTATTTGAGCATCCCTGGGGAGGGGCAGGGGTCTAGAGAGCCAGCCTGCAGACCATGGGGGGGCAATGTGCACTTGCTGTGGTAAGTCACAGAGAGTCTGGGATTGCTTCTTATGCAGAACTATTGTAGCAATAGTTGACTAGCACATTAGGATGTGAATTAAAGTGTTATGTTGGTGAGAAAGGTCTTGGCCAAATGTCTGTGATGCAAAGTCCAGAGGGCAATTTGGGGTGGGGGGATTCGGATTGCATCAGTGGTGTTGAACTCTTCTAATTTGCTTCTGCATTTGTTTTGAATCTTAAACCCATCCGAGCACTGTTGGTGCTCAGAATGATTGCTGAGATGATGATGGATGAAATGAATGAATGGCAGGCCTAAATCTTGGTCCATAAATTCAGCCAAACAAGAAGAATTACATTTCTTATTTTTAAAAAATCAGATTGACTTCTAATCGGAGCCCTCTCCTGGGAGTGTGGTTAAGCCAAGCTCTATGAAAGAAGTCTATCTTTTCTTTCATTAAATTTTCTGCCTCCAAAGAAATAGTCAGGCCCAGTGGAAGGAACGTGAAACTTGGGTCAAGATGATCTGAGTTCAGATCCTGTTTCCGAACTTATCCATCACATGACCTTGAGTAGTTCATCCCCTTGAATCTCAGTGTCCTCATCTGTAGAATGGGACCAATGGTTCCTTCCCCTTAGGGCAGTGGTGGGGTTCAGTGGGATAATCCAGGGATCCCAGGGCAGTGCCTGTCATAGAGAAGGGGCTATGAAATAGCCCCCCTAGGCCAGGTGCGGTGGCTCAAGCCTGTAATCCCAGCACTTTGGGAGGCCGAGGCGGGTGGATCACAAGGTCAAGAGATCGAGACCATCCTGGTCAACATGGTGAAACCCCGTCTCTACTAAAAATACAAAAAATTAGCTGGGCATGGTGGCGCATGCCTGTAATCCCAGCGACTCAGGAGGCTGGGACAGGAGAATTGCCTGAACCCAGGAGACGGAGGTTGCGGTGAGCCGAGATCGCGCCATTGCACTCCAGCCTGGGTAACAAGAGCGAAACTCTGTCTCAAAAAAAAAAAAAAAAAAAGAAATAGCCCCCCTTTTGGCCTCCTGAAGTGTCAACTGGTTGACATCATCTTACAAAAGTTGGGAGAAGCCCCGTGAACTCATCATTAGCTATAGTCATCACCAGCTCATGGCCATTCTTATTGGCTCTCTCTCTACCCTCATGCCCTCCCCCATTGTCTTGAAACAAATCCCAGAATCAATATATTTATTTTCCTCTGTGTATGTTTGAAATTTTTACATATTAAAAAATAACAAAGTGAAGATGATAATGCCTACTTCACAGCATAGCTGCAGGACAGCAGGAGAGAATTTATGTAACAGACAAATGCCTAATAGTCAGCAGGGTTCTAACCCCATTCTGGGATGAGAAAGGTCTTCCTAAACAAAGCAACATCAACAACAAGGAGAGTTTAAAATGTATCTATTCAGAGAAACAACATAAACACAATTAAAGGCAAGCAAACAAAGAAACAAAGATTCTCAACTAAAAGAGTTAATATCCTCATTATTCACCGAGAGCTCTGACAATTCACTAAGATAAATACTAACACTTCAATTACAAAATGAGAGAATAACATAATTCACAGAAGATGAAATACAAATAAACATGTGAAAAAACATTCCACTTTGCTAATAATCAAAGAAATAGAAATTAAGACAAGATTTAAGAAATGGTAATGCCCAGTGCTTGAAAGGGTCAAGCCTTACAGTGCTCTCATATCCTGTTGTTAGTCATTTAAATTCGTGTCTCTCTTCTGGAAAACAGAAGTGGAACTATGTATTAAAAACTTAAAATATAAATTGGGATTTCTTATTAAAAACCTTAAAAGAAAAACCACCCATATCCTTTGCAGCTAGGATTTTCTATCTCTAGAAAACACTCAGAAATTCAGGAAACAATTTACACACAATGATATTCATTATTTATAATAGAATTTTTTTTAAAAAAGAAGCAACCAAAATCTTCCACAGAAAGAGAGTGCTTAAATAAACTATGGTACATCTAGATGATATAACATTCCTTAGCTGTTAATAATTGTATTTTCCAAGAATTTTTAATGACATGGGCAAATACTTAATCTATATTGTTAAATGAGAAAAACAGGTTATAGAACAGTATGTCTTCATGCTGTATAACCCTGATTATGTAAATAAATACATATACATGTAGAAGGGTGATCAGCGAGGCAGAACAAAAGTATTGTAGAGACACTCTGCATTTTTTAAAGTTGCTAGCAGATTTAAGTTCCTAGCAGTCTCTGGTGTTAAAGACAGAAGTCACCTTGGAAAAGTGCTTCTTTGTTTTGGATGTCCTTTAGTTATACAAACGTAGGACAAATATCCACTCAGTGTTCTTGGGATACTATTGAGTGTTGGGGAAATTCCCAAATGCAAATGATAGAAGCTGAGAGGTAAAATATTCCATTATTATTGTTGTTTTCAGAAGAAAAGACTGTTTTGTGTTAGAGTGGGACTATCTCTGAAAGAGATCTTTTTGATATTAAAGGATTTTTCTTTTCTCTTTTCAGGGAAGATCAGTGGGAAAAGGGAAGGAAAGCAGGATAGGAAGGGTTTCATTCATTCATTCAGTGAGGAATGATTGTCTGCCACATGGCAGGCACTGTTCTAGACATCAAAGTAGGACTGCCTGGCGCGACAGAGTTCCAGCTCTCATGGGGCTTACTCTACAGAGGGAGACAGACAGTAAGTGAACATAAATCTAACATACTAGGATGTGATAAGTATTATAGAGAAGAAAGCAGGGAAGAGGACCAGGGAAGCATGCGGCGGTGTTATTTTATGTGGGGGCTGGGGTCAGGGAAGACCACACTGCTGGGTAACTTTTGAACTCTGCAAGAGGTGAGAGAGTGAGTCACGTGGACATCTTGGGGAGAGCATCACAGGCGGTGAGGACAGCATGGACAAAGCCCTAGAGAGGGACATGGGCCTGGACAATTTGATGAATAGCAAGGAGGCTGGTGTGGCCCGAATAGAGGGCCAAAGGGGAGAGTGGGGGGAGAGGTGGAGGCAGGAGGGATGTTGGATCACACAGGCCGTGGTGTAAATACTTCAGATTTTTGTAAAGGTAACCTTACCGAGGTATAATTTCTGTTATAAATTTATCCATTTTGAATTCATTAGTTGGGTTTTGACAGACATCTCCACCTATGTAACAACCACCATTAAGGCATAGAACACTTGCATGACCCTCATTGCCCTTTGCAAGCAATCCCTGCCCACCCCAGCCTCGGGCAACCATAAGTCTGCTTCTTGCCACTGGAAATACATGGTATTCACTATGCATCTGGCTTCTTTTGCTCAATGTGTTAATTTTGAGATGCATCCATGCTGCAAGTATGACTAGTTTGCTCCTTTTTATTGCTAAGCAGTTTTCCCTTATGTGCATGCACCCAGGGTATTTATCCACTAGCCTGCTGATGGATGTTTGGAGTTTGCTAGTTTGGGGCTCTTATGAATAAAGTGGCTATGAGCATTCTTGCACACTTTTTGTGGACATACATACTCACTTCTCTTGGGTAAATACCTAGGAGTGGAATTCTGGGTAATAGGGTAAGAATATATTTAGATTTATTAGAAACTGCCAGTTTTCCAAAGTGGTTGTACCATATGTTCATCAACAATATATGAGATTTTCAGATTCTCTAGTTCTCACCAACACTTGGTATGGTGAGTCTGTCTAACTGTACCATTCTCTAGGGTGGGTAGTGGCATTTTGTGCTTTACTTTGTTAGCAAGGTGATCTCAGGCAATTTATGTAAGCTCCCTGAACTCTGGCTTCTTTGTAAAATGGGGCTAATGATAGTTCCCACCTCACAGCAATGCTATGAGGATTAAATGTGGTGGTTCAGGTATAGCGTTAGTTCAGTGCTGGGCACATGGCAAGTGCCCAGTAGAGGGCAGCTAGCTATTGTTATCTCTTAACAGAGGGATGCCCTCTGTGCTCCCAACCACAGCCCACCATTTGTTTATCATCAACCTTCTACCATGTGGCTGGAGCCCACAGATCCCATTGGTGAGGGAGGGTTGTCTCTCTTGTGTACCCTGATCCCTGTCCCCTGACCTGGGACCCCACAAAGAGGAATCCCCCAAATCACTAATAATCTCTATGTTAGGTCTCATCATCTATCCCAAGTGCCTCTTAAAGGCATTTCCCAGTGAGCATTGTTCACAGCCATTAAGATAAGAAATAATTTTTGGCCAGGTGTGGTGGCTCATGACTGTAATCCCAGCACTCTGGGAGGCCAAGGCAGGCAGATCATGAATGAGATCAGGAGTTCGAGACCAGCCTGGCCAGCAGGTTGAAACCCCATCTCTACTAAAAATACAAAAAATTAGCCTGGCATGGCGGCACGCACCTATAATCCCAGCTACTTAGGAGGCTGAGGCAGGAGAATTGCTTGAACTGGGTGGTGGGGGTTGCAGTGAGCCAAGATCTCACCACTGCACTCCAGCCTGGATGACGGAGCAAGACTTAGTCATTATAATAATAATAATAAAAAATAATTTTCAAGTATTTTCTCAAGCTCCACTAGGGCTGATTCTTATCAGCCAGATGGAGCGAAGACTCTTCCGGGGGCAGGTTAGGTAGCCAGGAGGTGAGGCTGGTACCCAGGCAGGCCCTGAGAGAGAGGGACCTCGGTCTGCTCCGCTGCCTGCTGCCACCAAGCAGCCATGATGATCACGCCTTCCCGCCCTCTGCTCATACTCCCTCAAGGAGATCTTGAATATTTATCATGTATTAGGTGAAAAAAGAAGTGGAACAGGAGGAAATTGTGTTACTGCATATGAAATTTGCCTGAAAAGTTTCTACTCTTCCTCTAGTTGGAAAATAGTTTTGATTTGAAATATGAAGCGTCTCTCCAACTTATTATCTCAGAGGCGAGAATGGAAATGATGCTCCTTGGGTTTCAGGTGAAGCCGCCGGAGGTAGTGGGTGTTTATGGGCACGAAGAATTGTCTGTAGAAATTGCCCCTTGTGCATCAAAATTGCGCATTGCTTTTTTCCTCTCTTGCTGCTTCCCCCGCCGAAATTTGCCTGCAGCTCACAAGCAGGAGGGAGCAGAGAGGGGCATGTAGAGGGAGGTACCCCTGTGCCCACAGAACACCCAGACTCATTTTGTCCCGGACACACACTGGGCTGCAGCAGCATCTGCTCCGTGTCATTCAGTTCTAGACTGGAAGGAATCTCCTGGGCCACAGAATCCAATTCCCTCTGCAGCGACATTCTGTGCTTTTCAGGGTTACTGTACCCTTTGAGACTTGGGAGACAGCTGTGGATCCACTCTGCAGAAAAGCACACATACCTATCAACTTGTGTGGGGTTTGTGGTTTCCCTCCATTTAATTCACCTCCTGGTTAAGAACAGTCTACAGTGACAGGAAAAACTACCACCACTAAATTAAAAGTCACCATTTATGGAACATTCATCATTAAATGAGTAAGTACATGTAAAGGGCACTTAGCATAGTACCTGGCATGTAGTCAAGTGCTCTTCCCATTGTAGCTGTCATGTAATCCTGATGACAACTCTGGGTGCTGCCATCCCCATACTATAGATGAGATATCTGAGGCCCAGAAACTTTAAGACATTTGTTAAAAGTCACACAGCAGGGTCAAGATGGTAACTTAGGTCTTTCTGACCCTGAACTTGTCCTTTTTTCTTTTTTTTTTTTTTTGAGACAGAATTGCTCTGTCACCCAGGCTGGAGTGCAGTGGCACAATCTCAGCTCATTGCAACCTCAGCCTTCCGGGTTTAAGAGATTCTCCTGCCTCAGCCTCTGAGTAGCTGGGGTTACAGGTGCCTGCCACCATGCCTGGCTAATTGAATTGTCCTCTTAATACTCACCTTGCAGGTGGGTCTCACCTCTCCGTGTTCATCTCCAATGACAGGGTCTTTGCAGTCACTCAGAGCTGAACACCTTTCCACGTCTGCCCTGTCCTGACTTTTAGAGAAGCTTTCCCTTACCTGAAGCCCAAACTTGCACCCCAGTTTTAGCCCTGTCCTCTGTGGCCACACACGACACAGGCATTCCTGCTGTCTCATCATAACCCTGCAGAGATTTGAATTCAGCCATGCTCTTCCAGCCGCCTCCTTCCTCTGCATCCCGAGACTTGCTCAAGGTCACATAGCTTGAACGTGGCGAAGGCAGGACTGAAATTGGGTGTGTTCATGTCCTGTGACTGCTACAACAAATGACCGCAAACTGGGTGGCTTCAAACAGCAGAAGTGTATCCCTTCGTAGTTCTGGAAACCAGAGCTCTGAGATCAAGGTGTCAGCAGGTTTAGTTCCTTCTGGAGAGTCTAGGAGAGTGTCGGCTTCTTGCCTTTTCTGGCTTCCAGTGACTGACAACCTTTCTTGTCCTATACTGTAGATGCGTCACTCCCATGTGTGTCTCTGTCTTCACGTTGCTTTCTCCTCTGTGTGCCTGTATTCTCTTCTTCTCAGGATACATGTCACTGGGTTTAGGGCCCACCTGAAATCCCAAGATGATCTCATCTCTAGATCCTTAACTACATCTGCAAAGACGCTTCTTCCAAATAAAGTCACATTCACAGGTATCTGGTGAACATATCTTTTTGGGGGCAGTGTACTTTTCGATCCACTCTACTGGGTTGGGTGTCTCCAAAGCTTTGTGACTGACCACTGTGCCCTAATGAAGAAGCCCTATGCTTCCAGACCATAGGCTGAATGTGACTCACAGATACATTTGATTTGTTCTAACAGTCTTTTAAGATCAATTTGAGTCGATCATGATTATTAAGCAATTGGAAAAGACTTCATATACATGGCTGTATAAAGGAATATTATCTCCCTTTCCTCCTAGAAGGCATTGAAAGGCAACAAGAAGCAAAATAAAAGTCTGTAAATTTCACTTTTTATTGAAACTAGAGGGCGGTTTTAACCACCAGACTCTAATTTATGTGAAAAGCCTGCCAAATCTAGCTGAGACAAAGCAGGATTTCAATAAACAAAGAAGACACAAAAAACTGAACACAGAAGTTTTAGCAATGAGAGGACTCATTGCTGGGAGATCTTGTAAGTCTTTGAAAAAAATCCACTTTATGAGGGCAAATGTCACACTCTAAGGTACAAAAGCAATGTGCAGATCTCTTGTTTATAAGCACGAGTGTAGGAAAGGGAGTGAGCTGAAGTGGAACTAGGAGTTCCTCTGGACCTAGTATGTTCAAAGAAGCAAAGGAGATGCAGCTACAGGAAGAATCACACAGACAGCCATATTTGCAGGAGAGGGTCTGTCTCTGTGGCAGTAGAGAAAACAACCACTGGAACATTGCTTTGGACCTACAAGTTTAATGACCCTTTTTCCCCAGAGAGAAAGGTTCTTTCAGGAAACCAAACTAATTCCCTGATGGGTAATAAAAAGGATCGGACATCTCATCAATATGAAGATGTTCTATGAAAAAGAGCAAAAGATCACCTACTAACACATAAAGAACATGCATCAGAAAAAATGTTGGCCTAGAGCACTTGGAAATTGTGAATATGTTGGGGGAACTTCTATTTGTCCTTCATATCCACCATCCATCCTGCTCCAGATTGACCTGTGCCATGGGGAAGCTGACCCACGTGAATTGCCTCACTGGACTACCCTCGTCCTCTGCTTCCCAATGTGACATATTGGGAGAAACTAGAGGGGGAAGAAAGTGATGTAGAGTTATTTATTCCCCTGTTCCTTCCCTACTTGGTCACCTGCTTGGCCTGAATCCTTTCAGAGAAGCCACTGCTTTCTAGGGAAGCCCTTTCCATAGAGCTAGACTCTCCAGATTCTGGTAATCATTCTGTCACCTTGCCCCAGCAGGCTCAGGGGTGGTGCTATGGGTTGAATTCTTTCCCCTAAAAAAAAAAAAAAAAAAAAAAAAAAAAAAAAAAAAAAAAAAAAAAAAAAACATGTTGAGGTTCTAACCCCCAGTACCTTGGAAACAGACATGCATTGAGGGAAGTTGATGCGAAGAGAAACGCAAGGAGAAGGCAGCCATATGGCTGGAGTGATGCATCTAGAAGCCAAGGAACACCAAGGATCACTGACAAACACCAGAAGCTGGAAGAGCAAGGAGGGATTCGCCTCTAGAGTCATCAGAGAGAGCATGGCCTTGCTGACACCTTGACTTCAGACTTCTAAGCTCCAAAACCACAAGACACTAGATTTCTGTTGTTTTCAGCCACCCAGTTTGTAGTGTTTTCTTTCGGGAGCCATAGGAAATAAGGGTAATAGAAATGGTAGGACCTAGGTGCTAGGACTGCTACTTTCACATGAAACAAAGGGGAAATCAGAGAACAAAAAGCCCCTGCTGCATGAGGGTGTCATGGAGACGTAGTGGGAATAAGCTGGAAGTTTGCCAGTGAAAAAATAAGAGTCATTCAATGAGACAAAGAAGATAACTTTCAAATTCTAATAATATATGTATATATTAAAAAATATGTATGTTATGTGTACTTTAATGAAGATATAATGGTTATGAACTATCTATGTGCCAAGTAAAGTATAATCTACATGAAAAACCATAAAACTTATGGGGAATGCAAGGAGAAAGAGAAACATACTAATAGAGGATTTTACTACTTTTGTGTTTGACAGATTAGGTGGATTAAAAGTAAATGTAAATAAATTATAATTTAAATATAATTAGCAAGGTATGATGTATGTGTCATATATGCACATATGATATATATACTCATATATATATATATATGTATATATATATATATATATAAAGATTTTCCATAGGCACTTAAAGGAAAACTGTAGCAGTTTTTCCTTCAGTAAATTCTGCCCTCAAAAAATATAGTACAGAGAATATCTTCAGATCATAATGCAATTAGGTAGAAAAGAACAATAAAATCAGGGAACAAAAAGCCCCTGCTACATGGAAGCATGGTGGAGAAGTACTGGGAAAAAGTGAGAAATGCCGGAGAAAAAATGCATAGTTTTAAACATTTAGCCTTAACTTCAATAAACGAGAATGAGAACAAAGCATCTAACCTAGAAAGTTAAAAAAAAGAATCACAAAATGAACCTAAGAAGAGGAAAAACTTAATAAACTACCGAGAATAATGTAATAAATTAGAAAACACAGAAAATAGAATGAGAATAGAATAAAATCCAAAAATTATTTTAAAAGACAATAAAATCAATTAGTTTCTATTCTTAATCAAAAAAAACACAAAACTTCAGAAGGCAAATATACACAAAATATAAATAATAAAGAAGAGTGAAAACAGACAAAATTAATCATGAAAACTTTGTTGAACTCTACAAAAACAAATTTGAAAACTAGAATGATATTAAATTTTCTAAGAAAATATAATTTACCAAAATGATTCCAGAAGACATAAAGCATTTTAAATGTACTCATATTCATGGGAAAGCTGTCAAAGAGCTATCTTCCAAAAGGCACCAGGCCAAATGGTTTTACAAATAATTTTTTCTACTTTAAAGAATAAATAATTCCAGTATTCCAATATCAATTATTCAGTTCTAAAGCATTGAAGAGAGAGAGAAAAAATCCAAATTATTTTAATGCATCAAGCAATACATTGGAGCCAAATCCCAGTGAAGATTGAACCCAAAAGGAAATGCCAGTCTCATTTTACTAATGAATATTAATTTTAGAATCCTAAATAAGGCATTGGCAACAGAACAGCACTTAAAAGTATAATAAATCATACGTAAGTGGAATGTATTCTAGGAATGCAAGGATGGTTTAACATTAAGAAACCAATTTAAATGATTCAATATATTAAAATGATTCATCTATGAAAAGAAACCATCAGTTTTTTATTTTTAAAAAACTCAATCAAATAGGAATAGATGAATGTTTCCTTAAGATGAAAAAATATTTCTCAACTAAAAAAATCAGCATCATAAATAATGGGGAAATGCTGGAAGATTTCCTGCTAAAGTCAGGAACAAGAGAAGAATTCCCACTTTCAGAACTATTATTTAATATTGTACAAGAAGAAGAAGTCAATGAAATTAAGAGGAAGATATTAGAAGTATAAAAATTATAAAGGAGGAAATAAAGTTACATTCTCAGATGATACAATTGTATATCTGAAAAACCTTGGAAGATATACTTTGGAACTACTGTAAAACATAGGAAAATTCAAAAAAGTAGCAGGGTACAAGAAGAACATACAGAAATCATTAATTTATATATATATATATATATATATATATATATATAAACAACCAGTTGTTTATATAAATGTAATGGAGGATATAATGGAAGAGATGAACTTATATCCTCCATTATACCCTTTAATTCTGTAGATAAGTTTGTTTTTTCCATTATATCCTCCATTGTATTCATACAAATGGTCAGTTGTTTTTTGTATGAATACAATGGAGTATATAATGGAAGAAACAAACTTATCTACAAAATTAATAAAAATATAAAATACCTAGAAATAAATTTAACAAGAAATGTCCAAGGTATATATGAAAAACAAAACTGAGCAAAAAACCGAACTTTAACTGCCATAGAAGGCTACTAAATTCTTGAATTGGAAAATTTGACCCCATAACTATTTCATTTTCTCCCAAGTTAATTTTTTGCTTGTTTGTCTTTGTTTTTTCTTCTTGTGGAAAACAGGGTCTTGCTATGTTGCCCAGGCTGGTCTCAAACTCCTGGGTTTAAGTGATCCTCCCACCTTTACCTCCCTAAGTGCTGGGATTACTACAGGCATGATCCACTGTGCCTGGCTTAAGTTAATTTTTAAGCTTAACATTATCCTTATAAAAATACCAATAGCTCTTTTTGGGGAGGGAGAAAGAAAATGGGAAACTGGGCAAGGAAATTGTAAAATTCATATAGAAAAATAAACAAGAACAAGCATCATCCTTTTTACTTCTTTTCAATTTGCTTTCTTTTACTCAACATTGTGTTTTTAAGGAAATTTATCCATATTGATACATATAGCTAAACATCATGCATTCTAAATGCTGTATAATACTATTACATTGTACGAAGATACTATAATGTATTAGTTCTCCTGTTAGTGAATATTCAGATTGTTTCCTGGATTGTGGAATGTCCTTTATGTCAGATCATTTTGGGTGTGTATGGGGGGGGCAGCCTGGGGCTCCTACAGCACCTAGGGAATATAAATTCAGACCTACACAGAAGAGTCACCTAGGATTTTGATTTCTTGCAGATGACTTACAATTTGTTTCCATCCATGGGCCTAGAAATCTGTCTGATGCCTCCTGAAACTGATGGAGATAGTTTTTCTTGACCCTTGATGCTCTCACCTTGTGCAGGCTGAAGGCCACAGTGCCCCCTGGATTATTAAAATCCCAGCCCCCAAGTCACTAGGTCCAAGACACCTGGGACCACCATACTCTCTGTGTCTGCTTACGGCTTTGGCTTTGGGGTCTCTACCAGATGCCTGGGGATCCCAGTTCTTTCTTTTAATCTTAACTGTGTGTTTGTAATCTTCATGTTGTGTTTTACTTAGCATCTCTATGTGGCTGTGGGAGGTGGGAGGCCCTGTTGCATCAGCTCCATTCACCGTGTGGCCAGAAGTCCAGGATTTGCCCTGCATCCCCAGGACATTCCATTTTGTCCAGGTGCTCTAGCCAGTGAGGTCTTCTCATGTACCAATTCTGGCTCCTGGCCTCCTTGCTGCCCCTCCTGGCCTCCTGCTCCATCAGCCCTGGATGACTTTATCCAGGCCACAGAAAGACGGAGTCTGTGAACGTGCTGTACACAGCACCTGGCACAGATGCTGCCCCCCACCAAAGTATGTGCTGGTTCAGGACATTAGAAATAGACGTGGAGGGCAGTCTTTAAACTCCTCCAGGTTGACACTAACCCATTAATCTGTATAAACAGTTAACGATTTTCATACCCATGGGTTCCAGTCCCAATTAGTCCATCTGTATAGTGCCCACCCTGGACAGCTAAAACCTCTGTGTTGGGGGTGGGATGGGGGAGTGGAGGGTGTAGGGAGAGAGGAGAAAATCTGAGCAAGGCCAGTCCAAGGCTGGGAAATACACTCCCTTGTGGGTTTCATCCGTAGGAGTCATTGTCCACGGGCCAGAGGGGAAGCAGGTTGGATGTGACCAGCAGAGACTTCTGAATGCTCTGATTTGGAGTTTGGCCCCTGGCCAGCGAGGTCCCCTGGCTGGGTTCCTTCTTACCATCAAAGATTTTTCAGAACAAGTTCAGAGTGATCTAACTGAAGCAGAAGCCGTGGAAGTGAGAGGGGTGCACCAGCAGAGGCTCGGGACAGTGCTTCTCTCCCAGGGCCCTGGGGGAGACTGCAGCTTAGTGAACCCCTGGGGCCCTGGCCCAGAGCCCTGCACACAGGCTAGAACTGAGCTCCAAGTGGCACAACAGCTTGCATGTCCTACCCACTGGTGGGAGGAGTGGGTGGGGCTCCTGGCTGCCAGCCAGGTCCCAGGGCCTCCCAGTGGGTAGGATTGGGGTACAATGTATGAGTAATGGGGTGGTTCTCTGCCCAAGGCCAGAGCAAGACAGGCCCAAGAAATCATAGGTTCAAACCTGCCTGTGATCCAAGGCCCTCCCACAGAAGCTACCATCCTGTAATCCCAGGCCTTCTCTCCGAGGCCACTGAAACCTCAGACGACGAGGTCGAGGCAAATGAAGGAAAAAGCATCTTGAATATAGAAATCACTATTATTTTTCAGTCATTCTGTGCCCACCACCTGGCCCATGTTCCTTTACAAATTCTGTTGGGGCCTGATGTCGGTGGCCCAGGTGCAGAGAATGACCCTGCCTGGGATATGTTGTGGGAGCTTGAGACTTCACAGGGTGGTTGGTGGGGTTGAGAGGTTGCAGCCCTGCTGTGGTGAGGCATCACTGCAGCACCTCTGGACAAACTGGGTCATGCAACGGGACCAGGTCTCCCCTCTGTCGGGGGTTAGGCTTCCTTCACGGTCCACAGACAGACAGCAGCACCTTTCCAGTCTCTGCATACATGGTCTGTGCACCAGAATTAGTAATGGGCAGAGAGGGATGGGCCATCAGTCAGCCAGCGCAGGCCTTTGCTGGTATTTATCATGACATAGAAGCTGGGAAGCAGAAGGATGACCTCTGATATGCCTCAGCAGGCAGTCCCCGAGGCGGAGGAACCCATTTGACTTTGGTGATCCCAGAACTTGAGGAATGGACACAGAAATTGATAGGGACACCTCAGGCAAGGAGAAAGGTGTTTTCTCTTCATGAATGGGCTGTGGAAAAAGGAATCGTTGGAAGAGAGTTACAGGACGCTTTGAGAGAGCATTTTAGAAAGATCTCTCTATAAACAAGTGTTTTGAGGGAAAATATTCATTCCTTTTAGGGGAGAATGTTAATTCATGGCATTATTCCCAGGTCCAAAATTCCACATGTAACTCCATGTATGGTTGCACATAAGAAACTTATATGAGAAGGTGCGTGCATTACAGGTCACCAAACGAACCAACAGGGATACAGACAGCATGCCCTGAGTTTGGAATGCCTTCAAGAGCTTGGCAGAAATGCAGGGATGTTCAGGGTTATTGAGAAGGAGTGGGATTACCAGATACTCCTGGTGGAAAAGGATAAAGAGAAAGCATCCTTCATATGTCTGCAGGATTCACCAGATGGAGAGGACACATCTGGATCTCTGGGACCTGGCCACTTGCCAGTGGCTGTTGGGGGGGGAACCAGTGGGAAGCCCGATGTGTTTGGACAATGTCACTCGCTTATAGGGACTCAGTGAAACAGGATATTCTGTAAAGTGCAGAGTCATCTTGAAGAGGTGGAGTTGAAATAGTCACTGGGCAGTGTTCATTCTTTGGTGCTCTGTAGAAAACACTTTTTTTTTTTTTTTTTTTTTTTTGAGATAGGGTCTCTCTCTGTCATCTAGGCTGGAGGGCAGTGGTGCAATCACTGGTCACTGTAACTTCAACCTTCTGGGCTCAAGCCATCCTCCCGCCTCAGTCTCCCGAGTGGCTGGGACTACAGGTGTGCTCCATTATGCCTGGCTAATTTATTTATTTTTGTAGAAATGGGGCTCCACTATATTGCCCAGGCTGGTCTCAAACTGCTGGGCCTCAAGAGATCCCCTCACCTCGGCCTCCCAAGGTGCTGGGATTATAGGCACGAGCCACGGTACGTGACCTACAGAGTACAACTTTCTGACAAGGAGTGAGCAGAGATCTAAAAAGGATGTCATCTTTACTAGAAGATTCAGCCTCAGAGGACTAAAGACATTGAGGGGATTTGGGGGATGCTTTAGGCAGTTTGTCAAACGCTGTCCTAACAAGGACCAAACTTCCCACAGATTTCATCTGCGTCTTCTGCAGTAGGGGCTCCTGACAGCAAGGGGGCAGCCAAGAGCAGCCCTGGGGTAGACAGGGAAGCTAGAAATCACTGGCCCATGGAGCCAGCCAGGGAACCACGCAAGGAGTCTGCAATTGGGCATTCAGGACAGCGGGGACCAGGAAGGCAGCATCCCAAATGCCTCTGAGAGCTCCAAGACTCCCTTCGCTCTACACACTGCTGCCATCTTGGAAGGACTAGGGGCCACCTGTATTTTGCCTGTGTTTTGGTCGTGACCTAGCATGTAACAAGGAGGAGACAACTGTGGTTCCTGGAATCTCATGGGTCCCCCATTCCCAGCATAGGGGAAGCTGTCCAGTTCTCAAGATTGGCCATTTCCCTTGGGCCCCTCTTCTGTCCTTGGGGATGATCTATCTAGCACAGTGATTTTCAGCTAGGGATAATTACCCTCCCGACCCACTACCCCCTCACCACCCCCACCCCACCTCTCTTCCCCCTACACCCCTTCCCTCCCCTTTTACTCCCCCCCCAACATTGCTTCCCCAGCCCCCGCCCCACGCTCCACCACGCCCATCCCCAGGGAATGTTTGGCATTGCCTGGAGATTTTTGGTTGTTAACAACTCGCGGGAGGGCTGTTCCCAGCATCTAGGAGATGGAGGCCCTCAATGTTGCCAGGCATCCTACGATGCACAGGACGGCCTCACAACAAAAAATGCCGACAGTGCTGAGGTTGAGCAACTCTAAGCCAGAATGATCTTGCTGAGTTTGTTTTCAAAGGCAAGTACCAGGCTTCAGGCTAATTTCGCCCTCAGTCTAGCCAACACCACTGTCCCCGAGGCAAGATGTCCTGGGTACTTTCTTAGAATTGGTGAGGAAAAATTACAGAGAGTAAAATACACATCATTTCTCTGACTCTTACATCATGGAAAACAAAATGTAAATAAAATTTTCAATCCATGATTCTGCCACACCTTCAACCTGCCAAGCTCTGAGGTGCCTAAGGACTTCCAAGTCAACAATTTCAGTTTTTAGTTTAGTTTTTTTTTTTTCTACTTTCAGCTTCACGCATCGGTGTGGGGATGGAAGTTGAAAGTGTGGGAGTGGATGAGATCACTCACAGAGCATTCTCTGCAGAGTGGGAAGAGCAGAGGAACAAGGACAAACCCTGAGGACTGCAGACACTTAATAAGGGGCCAAGGGGTGGAGGGGGGACAAATAAATTCCTGAGGAAGGAAGGGAAGGAGCAAAGTGAGAATAGGGAGGAGAATTTAATTCAAACACACACATTTTTAAAGCACTGACTATGTGTCAGGCACTGTGCTAGAATCCAGAGACACTGGTGTGTGGGGATTTAGGGAGTTCCAAGGAAATGAGGGATCCATTCATTTATTGGTTCATTGGTTCATCCATCTGTTCATACAACAGCTATTTATTGAGTGCCTACTATGTGCCAGGCACTGTTTTGAATTCTGAGGCAGATTTGTCAGTAGTGATCAAAACAAAAGTCCTCCCTCAGGCAGCTTACACTCTGGTGAGGAGCACACATGAGAACAAGGTGAAGAAATGTTGCCAAGAAGTGAATGGGAATGAGGGCTGAAAGGGGGATTTCATGGGAGGCACAGAGAGCAGTTCTGGTTGACTGATGGGAAGACACTGCCTGTCAATGGCTCAGTGAGGGAAGAGCAGGGGAAGGCCTGGTGTGTAGTAGGCTTACCACATGTTGGACAAACAAGCCCGTTTCTGGGTCACTGCCTAGAAATAGTCTCGGTTTCATTCCCTAGTGATTTATTACAGCAACTGCTGCCATTGCCTTTGCGCTTCTTCTGAAAAGTTTTGTGTAAAGCAGGAGGTAGAAGTGCTGGGGTCGTCCTAGATTTAGAAAAGGGAAAGGAGGTATTTATTATTCCTTTAGTATAAGACAAGGCACAGTACCAGGAAAGGAGTAATCAAAGTTGACAGCTCAGAGGAGATGACAGGAAATGGTTTGGAGGAGTCTCCTTTGGTCACGAATGCTAAGAGAATTTGTGCCAAACCAGGGAGTTAACTGTGAGAGATTTTGCCTCAAAAACATGTCTAATTTCATTTTTAAAACCCTTCTAGTAGAGGTGAAGCAGGCTTGTATCTGTGGATTATACCACCCCAGGAGGGCTTCATAACAGACATGAAAATAAATTAGTTATGACAGTCACTTCCTGAAGTCGGCAATGCTAGTTCTCACTTGAGATCCAGTGGCCATCAGCGTTGCGGTTAACGAAGTTTAGAAGAGCCTTTGAGTGGGAGTATTTTAGAGCCTGGATTCAGAGACTGTGAAAGAAAGTCCACAGCGGTGCTAAGACCTCCAAGCATGACCAGAACAAGGGTTGTTCCTTGTGGGCTTGTTTGAAGTACAAGGGATCTGGATGCCCACTTCTGATGAGACTAGACATTCCCACCAAGTCTGGGGCCAGGAGGCCTGTGTGTGGGACCTGTGTTTGTCTGCCCTGTGTGACCATTGGCTGAGCACTTGCCCTTCTGAGCTTCTGCACAACCGGGGCATTGGATCCACAATCTGATCCCTGGCAGTGGCCTGCTCTTGTTTAGCCCTGTCCTCATTTGTCTGCTAATAGCATCTCCATTTCCCTTGGGCAGACCCATCTCCCATCCTGTGCAGTGCTAAGAAGTCTGTCAATCAAGTTCTCCTCACCTCTCCTGGCTAAGGGGAGTCATATGATCCAAGCTCTGCCAATCAGACTCTCCCTTGGGAAGGCATCTGAATCTTGAACAGATTGATAGCAGGTCAAATGCCAGTGGGAACCATTGGCACCATGGCCCTGGGTCTCTGCAGCTGCTCCGCTCTCCATCTTTTTAAAAGTCTTTCCTTCAATCTTGTGAATGACCTCATTCCTCCTACTGAGAATTCCCTCCTTGCCTACATTAGTAGATATTACTCCTGTTGCTTGCAACCAACGAATTCTAATGTTATGTAGCCCTTTAAGCTTTGAAATTTGGGGAAAACCATGGGTTTCCCCAAATTTTGCTGTACAGATTAAATGAAATAATGTATATGATGGTGCCTTGCAGGGCAGGTACTGTCAGGGCGAGTTCCCACCTCTTCCTTGCTGCCATGACTTGTCTATTGCACATGCCATCGGTGATGGAGCTTTCTTCACTACATCCTCATGAGAAGCTTTTGGAGAAATTAAAACAAGAAAGGGTTATTGTGGAGAATAAATGAGGTAATTAATTTTTTTATTTGGCAACTGTTTAATGAGCACCAGCTGTGTGACAGGCCCTCCTAGGCACCGGAGATACAACCATGAATAAGACCAAGGCCCTGCTCTCAAGGAGTTTAAATTATAGTGGGAGAGGCAGACAATAAACAGATATTAGGTTTCGATGGGGTGGTCAGGGAATGTGTTACTCTGGAGGTGACAAATGGGTAGCAACATGATTGAAGTGAGGGAAGAAGACATTCTAGTTTTTAACTTTTAAGTTCAGGGGTATATGGATATATGTGCAGGTTTGTCGCATACGTAAACGTGTATCATGGGGGTTCGTTGTGCAGATTATTTTATCACCCAGGTATTAAGCCTAGTACCCATTAGTTATTTTTCCTCATCCTCTTTCTCCTCTCACTCCCTACCCTCTGATGGGCCCCAGTGTTTGTTCTTTCCCTCTATGTGTCACTTGTTCTCAGTATTTAGCTCCCACTCATAAGTGAGAACACGTGGTATTTGGTTTTCTGTTCCTGTGTTAGTTTGCTCAGGATAATGGCCTCTAGCTCCGGCCATGTCCCTGCAAAGAACATGATTTCATTCCTTTTTATGGCTGCATAGTATTCCATGGTATATATGTGCCACATTTTCTTTATCCAGTCTAACATGGATGGGCATTTAGATTGATTCCATGTCTTTGCTATTGTGAAAGGGTGCTGCAATAAAATAAGCATGCATGTGTCTTTTCTTGAGATAGAGTTTCACTCTTGTTGCCCAGGCTGGAGTGCAGTGGCACAATCTCAGCTCGCTGCAACCTCCCCCTTCCGGGTTCAAGTGATGCTCCTGCCTCAGCCTCCTGAGTAGCTGGGATTATAGATGCATGCCACCATGCCTGGCTAATTTTGTATTTTTAGTAGAGACAGGGTTTCTCCATGTTGGTCAGACTGGTCTTGAACTTCCAACCTCAGATGATCCGCCCACCTTGGCCTCCTAAAGTGCTGGGATTACAGGTATGAGCTACCCTGCCCAGTGCATGTGTCTTCCTAATAGAATGATTTATATTCCTTTGGGTACATACCCAGTAGTGGGATTGCTGGGTCAAATGTTATTTCTGTCTTTGGGTCACTGAGGAATTGCCACACTGTCTTCCACAATGGTTGAACTAATTTACATTCCCATCAACAGTGTTTAAGCATTCCTTTTTCTCCCCAACCTCATCAACATCCATTATTTTTTGACTTTTAAAAAATAGCCATTCTGACTGATGCGCGATGGTATCTTGTGGTTTTGATTTGCATTTCTCTAATGATCAGCGATGCCAAGTTTTTTTCATATGATTTTTGGCCACATATATGTTATGTCTTCCTTTGAGAAGTGTCTGTTCATGTCCTTTGCCCACCTTTTAACCAGGTTGTTTGTTTATTTCTTGTAAATTTGTTTAAATTCCTTATAGATACTGGATATTAGATACTGGATTATAGATACTGGATTCTTTGTTGGATGCATAGTTCGCAAAATTTTTCTCCCATTCTGTAGGTTGTCGGTTTAGTCTGTTGATAGTTTATTTTGCTGTGCAGAAACTCTTTAGTTTAATTAGATCCCATTGGTCAAGTTTTGCTTTTGTTGCAGTTGCTTTTGGCATCTTCGTCATGAAATCTTTGCCCGTGCCTGTGTCCTGAATGGCATTGCCTAGGTTGAGAAGACATTTTAATATCTAGAGGAAGAGCTTTCCAAGCTATGGGGACAGCAAGTGCAAAGGCCCTGAGGGGGGAGATGTGCTTGGTGTACTGAAGAACAGCTAGGAGACCAGTGTGGCTGGAGCACAGTGAATGGGGAGGAGAACAGGAAGAAAAGGAGGCTGGAGAAGTAGCAGCAAGGGGCTACAGCCTCCCTGTCAAGTGGCCAATCCTGCCACCGCTTGCACACCTTCAGGGATGGGGAGCTTACTTCCACCTGAGGTGACATTACCTATATTTGGGCAGGACTTTAAGAGTCAGGGCCTTGCTCTATTGCCCGGCCTGGAGTGCAGTGGCATGATCATAGATCACTGCAGCCTCAAACTCCTGGGCTACAGCAATCCTCCCCCTTCAGCCTCCCCAGTAGCTGGGACTACAAGTGTGTACCACCACACCCAGCTAATTTATTTATTTATTTTTGTAGAGATGGGGTCTCACTGTGCTGCCCAGGCTGGTCTTGAACTCCGGGCCTCAAGTGATCCTCCTGCCTTGGCCTCCCAAAGTGCTGAGGATGAGCCATTATTTTGCCTCTTGAAGTCCCCCAGAACCCATCTGCCCTCGCTTCTCCTGGCCAACCCCTTGGAGATCGGAAGCCAGCTTTTTAGCTCTTCATTTTATTTCCTTGAGATATCCCGTAGATTATTTGAGTCGCTTGGTAATTTTTCAGGCTATTTCCTTCCTTGACTCCCTTTATTCTAGGCACAATACCCTTATTAATTCTGCTTGGGATGAGTTTGTTTTTGATGGCAGCCCATCACATGCCTGTCACTGCTCATCACACCAGGGTTTTCTATTATGTAAGGGGCTGCTCTGATCACTCTCCCTGTGTCTCCTCTTCCGCTCCTACAGGGCCACTGGTTTAGAATATAAGTGAAGGACACAACATTTATTTCTGTTAAAGTCCTCTTGTTGAATTAAGTCCACTAATGCAGCAAGTCAGACCTTATGAGGTCCCGATTACATCACCCAACGTATTTACTATTTCTCTATTTTTTGGTCACCCACAAGTCTCATTCCAAAGCCACTGTGTCTCATTTGTGCATAAATCTACCTGGGGTGGCCTCGGCTCGGTGTCAGATTCTGCCCAAGAGCTGCAGATGTAGAGATCCCTTTGGGAAATCTACAATCTAGTTTGGTGGAGGACACAAAAACAGGTCATTCTAGCACAGCACAGTGCGTAAGTCCTGTGGGCACCTGGTGCGGGTGGGTGCCGGAAACGCAAGCAGAGGCAACATGGAGCAGATACCTGCTGGGAGTCCAGCTGGGAGGAAGGGCATCCCTGGAAGAAAGTACAGCACAGCAAGGCAAAGAGACGGGACAGTTAGCGTTGCGTTCAGGGAACTGCCCGTAGAGCATCTGGAGCAGGCCACTGAGTACGTAGAAGCCCCGCCTGGCTGGAAAAGGTGGACGGCAGAGAATATCAGTGTCTTGAGTACTTCTCAGGGGCCAGATGAATCCAGGGAACTCTCGGTTTTCAATATCAACACAACCTGTGGGATTTCTGCAGTGGCACCTCCCGGCACACAGTACTCATTTATCAGGGCTACCACGGGCGAGATCCACACAGCAGATGCTCCTCTCTTGAAAGGTTTCCCTAGGGGCTCCACCAAGGGCTAGGACAGGCTTGGCAACTTCTGGGCTTGTGAGAGCTGGTCAGGAACACTGAGTTCTCACTCAATACACTCCATGGTCTTGATCCAAACTTTCCCCCGTCCTCCCACCTTCCCTTTGGCGCTAGGCTTGTCCCTGTAAGATCCTTGAAATTCTGGGGGCCTAGAATGACTTATGTTCTGAATTTAGCACCTTAGCCCAGCAGCATTCTGTCTTGCAAAACCACCGCTCTGCCAGCTTCACATGAAGGGGCCATTTAATATGCAGCTGAGAAACAGCCCTACAAAGCAAAGAAGATAAGGTGGGAATGTTGAATATTCATTTTCGTGGTTAGAGGGTGTTTTTCCTATGATTCTGTTATTCAAATTAGCTTGGATTGTAACTTCCATTTCAACAACAAATGCTTAAAGAAACACAACAGGAAAATCCCCACTTTCTCTCCTAAGATCTCCTCCAAAGTGACCGCCCCCCCCCACCTCAAAGGAATACTCTACCTTGAAGGTAATGATTATGGCTGAATCATTGCTTCCACCCTCACAGGCCTAACCCAGCAGTCAGAAGGCAGATGGAGGAGAGCGCCTCCAAAGATTCTGGTCTCAGTGCCCACAGTCCCAAGATCTGCCATTTTATCTATGTATGACCTTTAATGAGCAGGGGCCAGCCTGATCCTCAGCTCAGCTCAGGACGTAACTGAGAGCCACTGCCCTGTGTTTCCAGTGGGATATGGGAAACTCATTCCACTAGACCTGGAAACTGAGCCTGAGACCAGATAGTACCAATCAGTGATGAAAACGTGGGCAGCAGTCAGCATTTACATGCTAATAAAATATTGTTGCATCCATCCATAGCTTTTCTTCCCCTGACATCTCTTGGTTCCATCCTGGATAGACCCTCACCTCCTAAAACAATTTCTGTCTTCACTCTTGCTCCTTTCCAGTCTCCACGTGGCAGCCAGGGTGATTTTTTATTTTAATTAATTAATAATTAATTTATTTATTTTGAGATGGAGTCTCACCTGTCACCCAGGCTGGAGTACATTGGTGCGATCTTGGCCCACTGCAATCTCCACCTTCCAGGTTTAGGCGATTCTCCTGCCTCAGCCTCCCAAGTAGCTGGGATTACAGGTGCCTGCCACCACACCCAGCTACTTTTTTTTGTATCTTTCGTAGAGATGGGGGTTTCATCATGTTGGCCAGGCTGGTCTTGAGCTCCTGACCTCGTGATCCACCTGCCTTGGCCTACCAAAGTGCTGGGATTACAGGTATGAGCCACTGCGCCTGGCAGCGAGGGTGATTTTTAATTGGATCATGTCACCCCTACCTAAAAGTCTTCTGTGACTCTCCATTGAGCTTAGGATAAAATCTCTGGCTTATGAAGCCTCTGAATGCCTTTTCTGCCCTTGTATTCCCGTTCGCCATGCTTCTACCAGTTCCTGGAGTCTGCAACACTCCTCTCTCCCCCAGCACCTTTGCACCTGCTGTCCTCTATCCTGGACATCTTCCCCAGTTCTCCTCCTGGTTGGCTTCATCTCATCTTTCAGCTTCGATATCACCACCTCAGAGAGGCCTTCCCGGATGCCCTGTGCACGTTCGTTTCCCTATACGAATTTATTCTAGCATGCTCTTCATTTCCTTCCTAGCCTTCCTAGGCACCATCTATAATGATTTGTTTACTTGTCCTCTGTCTCTCCTATGACAAGACAAGTCCCCCTAGGGCAGGGCTGTTCTTTATCTTGGTCATCACCACGTCCTGAGGACCCAGCACAGTCTGGATAGACACTGACCAAGTGAATTTACTGAGTGCCAACTATGCGTCAGGTTCCTCGTTTAATCTTTACAGTAATCTGACGGAGATGGTCAATATCCCCCATTACTGATGCTAAATCAACTCTTTGATGTGACCTGGCAGCAGAACAAGACACCGAACCTAAGTTACTTAACCCCACAATCCATGTTCTTTCCACAGATTCCTCTGTGCTTGAAGCCCCAAGTCCTGATCTTGCTACTTACTGTCATAGGACATAGAGTAAGGCCCCAACGTTTTGAACCTCCGTTCGCTCATATGTAAAGTGTGGGCATTAATACAACCTGCCCCAGCACTGTAGAGTGGCATAGACTCTGAAGCCAGGTGGTCGGGGTTCACCAGCCAGCTGTGTGACCTTGGATGAGTGACTTCACCTTCCTGTGCCTTAGTTTTATAATCTGTAAAATGGACATAAGTAATGGTGGTGTAAGGGTCACACCAGCAAATGTCTGCAGAGCCCTTTGAACAGTGTCAAGCACCTACACAGGTGTGAAAGGGTTAGCTATTGTTAGGAGTTGGCAGATGTGACCTTTATTGCTTTCCAAATCCCTTCACATTCCAGCCTCACCAAAGCCCCCTGAGGTGAATGGGAAAGGTTTTATTTTCCTATTTTATACAGGAGGAAACGGAGGCTGCGGAGGTCTTGCTGAGAGTCTCCATCCCTGACCACCAGACAGCCCCAAACTCGAGGCCGGGTCCTGAGCAGCCCAGCACTCTCCCCTCCGAGCGTCTGCGGCTTCTTCTCTGACTTCGTGCAGGGTGTCCGCACTCCCGCTCCCGCCCCACCTGCCTTGCTTCTGCTGATCTGTCTTTTGCTCCATTAGGCAGGGCCGCAGCCCCTGGCCCCGAGAAGCGCTCTGAGCCCTCTGCGCGCTCCGGCTGCCAGCGCCCGCCCGACCCCGCCCGGGAGGTGACGGCAAAGTGAATTAGCGCGCAGCCGAGGGCACGGGGGCGCCGAGGTGCCCGGCAGCTCAGCGGGCGCAGCACTTCCCGGCCTGATATTTGCACAAAGTGCTCTCAGGGCCTCTTTACATTTGCACTTGGCCGGGGAGTTAGCGTTTCCGCCAAGCGCGACTTCTCCAAAGGGCGCTCGCATCCTGTGTTTGAGGAACGGAGGCGAATACTTCCCTCCGCTCGCCCGATCGCGTCTCCCGGTCCCCGTGTCCCTCGCCCGATATCGCCGCCGCCGCCCCCTCCTCTCTGGCTCGCTCCCATCCTGGGCGCGCTCCCCTCTTAAATTCTTCGCGTCTGTCTTCCTCCGGTCCACGCTGTCTCTCGTCCCTTCTGCTCCTTCCATCTCCACCTCTCTCAGTCCGTGTCTCTCCCAGGTCCAGCCCTCTGTCTCTCTCCTGGTCTCTGTCTTTACTTCGTTTTTCTCATTCTCTCAATCTCACTCTCTCCGTCCTGGCTGGATCCTCTCTAGCCCTCCTGCCCCCATTTTTCCTCCTGTCTCTCCCTCCTCCTCTCCCTCAACAAGAAGAATGCAGGTCTCAGCTCAGGCCTCGCATTCCTGTGGTTGATGCCTGCATGGTGGTTTGGAGCGAAGCCTTGGTCCCATGTACTTGTCAGGTCCTTTCAGAGGGTTCTTGGAGATCTAGGAGAATAGAGGGGAAGGGCCCTTAGGTCCTATCTGGGCCAAGCCCCCATTATCCACGTGGCTTTTGCTGGCTGACCATCCCAATGGCATTAACTCTGGACACTACCTCTTTTGCCACTGGGCCCCCTTCTCCAAGTCACAGCTCTCCAACACTGTCCCAAAGCTGGCTGATAATTCCTCCTGGGAAAATCCAGACCTTCAGCCTCTCTTAGCAGGTGGCACCTCCAAGCCAGACTCTCCTTTCTGATGGACCAGGAAATACTGATGCCCCATCCTTACTCACCTGCCGAGCAGCCAGGTGGCCCCTGGGACATCTGGAGTTCTTGGGCTGGTTGTCTCTGGCAGGGAGCAGCTTGGAGTAGGGCTTCTTGGAGGGATTTAAAGAGGGCACCCTGAGTTTCCCAAGAGCGTCTGGCAGGATGCGTGGCATCTGGCACTCCCTGCTCTGATGGAATGCGCTGGGTGTGGTCAAAGAAGTTCCCTCATCCTTGGACACATACAGCAGGGGATTGCAGAGCACACTGCTGTTCAGGTAGGTCAACAGGGCCCCATAGAGTGGCTGCAGTGTGTGTTCCGGGTGTCCTCAGGCCAGGCTGAGGTCAAGGAGGTGGAGGTGGGGTGAGATCCAGTGGCCCTGGATCTGATTTCACATGCAGTTGAGTATTTCTGCCCTTGGTTTCCTTCTTTGCCCATTTAGAGGCATCCACGGCCACTGTAGGCTGACTGCCCCAACAGTGCGTCTCTGGTCTGCAGACCAGAGCTGCATGGCTATTTAGAAATACTTGGTGGGGAAAAGTTTGATTGGTTCCTACACCCACTGGCTTGAGCAAAAGAAATGCCAACATTACTTTTGTCAATAAAGAAATGAGCCATTCAATTCTGTAAATCTAATTTCAATCATTGCATTAAATACTCGCATAAAAATGATTTTAAATATTTTATCACACAAACTTTCTCATTGATGTTGCCTGTCAAGAACTTGAACAATTCCTCATTAAAAGTTTTGCTTATTTCTGTGGAGTCAGTTGGTCAATTGTGTGTAGTCACTTCCAGTATAAAACCTGATATATTTTTTAAAAGTTTCCAGAAGCAAACTCAAGTTTCTCATTAAAACATTTGAAGTGATTTAATTTGGACATTATATACAAAGTCAATATTTAATATATTCCCTGGTATTTTGTATTTTATTTTTCTTACCATAATTTTATTTCATTAAAAAAACGTAATTAATTTTTAGAAACTTCTCAATGGATCTATGTGAGATCTGTAGAGGAGTGGAAGAATTGGCCTTGTGGTGAGCTGGTGACAGCAGTCGGAAAATTTCTGAGGACTTGTGTGATCTCTGGGGATAGACGTTCCCCCCCACTTCCAGGAAATAGAAAGATAGAGGTTCTGGCAATTGCGGCCCCCCCTGTGCCTCTCCCTGCTGGAATTCAGCCCAAGCCCAGCCCCAATTCCACTCTGAGAGAGATGGATTCCACCATGGGTTCCAGACACAGGCCACCTCTCCCAGCAGAAATGTGCCCAGCATTCTGCCAGCACTAGCGCTGCTTGTCCACACCTGCTGCTGCCCTGTGTGGCACTGTGGCACCCAAGGCAGTGGTTTACACAGGTGGCAGCAGACAGACTCCCTTAAGCTCCCTCCAGAGAGGGATTGCTCCCACAGGGGCCTTGCTTGGAGAGCTCCTCAGCACTGCAGATTCCAGGCAGAAAATGGCTGTCCCCTCCACTTGCCTTCCTGGGAACTGAACCATCCTGGTGCACACAGAAATATAGGTACCTTGTCACCCTCGACGCCCTTTCTGATTTTCACACCAGGAGATTTGCATGCACTGGAGGAAGAGGACCTGGCTTGAGTGAAAGGCAGGTGTCCAGATCCCAGCTCTGCCCCTTGCTAGCTTGTGTGACTTTCATCTGCATTTCACCAGTTATTCACCCAGTTTCCATGTAGGTACTAGGAGGCGTGAAACCGTCCCTTGAGGAATTACAAGGAGCAAATCAGGAGGTGTATGTAAAATGCTTTATAGTATGTAAACTGCAAAGCGCTGCATGTATGGAGGGGTTGTGGTTATCGCTGTCAGCGAAAGCAGGGTACCGTGACTCCTACTGGACGGTGAGTGATCATTGCAAACTCTGTAGGAGCAATTCTACAGTCAGGAGCATGCTGGAGCTCCGCTGGCAATGGCTGAGTGGTGAGGGGGCCTTGCTGTCAGAGGATGACTTCTGCTCCAAGATCCAGCTCCAAATTAGAGTCTCCTATCACACATTAGAGCCCGGCACGTTCATTCACTAAACAAACATTTACTTATTTATTTTTAAATAGCTTTTCTCTTTTTTCCCATTCTGAAAATACATGCTCATTCTAGAATGTTCAGAAATACAGGTATGCTGAAAGAAGAAAATTAGAGTCAACCCAGATCCTGCCACCACGAATGAATGTCTTGAGCAGACACACATCTCTTCACGCTCCTTCTAATACATTTTAGCTAATTGTTATATTATAGAATATCTGCTGTGGTAATCGGCATTTTTAAAAAATCTAACAATCATCTGTGAATATTTGCTAGGTCACACACTATCCTTCTACAATATCATAAAAATCACTGCCTGGCTGTCGATACCATTAAACATTCAGTGGTATCTACTATGTGCAGAGCCCTGAGCAAGCCCCTCTCGGGGAGAAAGGGGTGAGTAGGCTGAGCTCTGTCTGCCTCCTGGGAACTCACCATCCTGCAAAGGCAATCACACCACGGGGATGGAACCTGTTGTGACATAAGGCAGGTGTTTGACCCTGCGGAGGGAGCCAGGAAGGAGACATCATTTCCAAAAGAGAGAATAGGGAAGGTACCCTGGAGGAGAGGACTGGCTTAAAAGGGTGGGCTGGATTGAAACCTGGGAAAAAGCGGAAGGAATTCTGGGTGTCAGGAAGAATGTGAGTTAGAGGAGCGTGTGAACTGCCATATCTTCAGAAAAACGGCAGAATCAGCACCATGTTCTCTATGCTTGTGTGAAAGCTGGTAAAAGGGGTAGGCTTTGCATCAGAATTGGTGAGCTAAACCCTGTTATCCCACCTAAAGGGTAGGGATCTTTTAGAGCAGGGTTATATTGGTGACCTTGGTCAAATCTCATAACCTTAAAATGTTAAAGCAGGCAGAGCGCAGTGATTTCCTTCCAGTGTCACATTTTGTGTACGGAGAACTGAGGCCCAGAATAGGGAGTGACTTACCTGAGATGATGCAGCAACTGTTGGAAGTGATGCTAGGAGTTGGTGGTCTGCTCCAAGGGCAAGGGCCAAGGACCGAGTTGTTTATACAAGTCCACGCAACGCTCGGCATGGATCTGCATTCCCACATCAGGCTCAGACCTGTAATCCTAGCACTTTGGGAGGCCGAGGCAGCCTGATCACCCGAGGTCAGGAGTTCAAGACCAGACTGGCCAACATGGTGAAATCTGATCTGTGCTAAAAATACAAAAATTGGCCAGGCATGGTGGTGGGTACCTGTCATCTCAGCTACTCAGGAGGTTGAGGCAGGAGAATTGCTTGAACCCAGGAGGTGGAGGTTGCAGTGAGCCAAGATCACACCATTGCACTCCAGCCTGGGCAACAAGAGTGAAACTCCATCTCAAAAAAAAAAAAAAAAAAAAATTATTAGTTCCCCCCTACTTCAGCTCCACCTGGGAGGGCTCCTATCTGAGTCGTGGTCTTTTGGTTAGTAAAAACAGATCCACTCAAATCAAACTGTCTCAAATAGAAGAAAGTTTATTGTAAAAACACACACACTTCTCTTGGAATTCAAGGATTGGAACCATAAGGCAGCCAGGAATGGGAATTGGAGCTGAGACCTGAGAAACTATTAGGGGGTCAAAGCAGCTCTCCTTTCTTCCTTAACCCCACCCAGTCTCCCAGGCTAACAATTCATCCTTCTAAGCATGCAGCAGCCATCCACCTATGCAACTATTCCAGCTATCATCTATCTATCCATCCATCCAATTCAATGTTCCGTGGCCTCTGCCCTCCAGTGAGCACCTGCCATGGAGCTTTTGCATATGGTGGTGGAGACAGAAATGAACAAGCACAGTCCTTGCTCTCAAGGAGCTCACAGTCGGACAGAAGATTGCAGCCACATTTATTTATCTTCTCATCCTTCAGCAAACATTTCTGTGTGCCTGACTGGGCTTGGCACTGGGGATACAGAGATGAATGAGGCAGCCACATCCCTCTCCAAAAGGGAGGGGGGACCCATGGATTTAATCATGATCCAATCTGATTGGTGCTAAAAAGAGAAATTGATTGGTTGATTAACTGATACTCTGCCTTGTTCCATAAAGATTTAAGATTTAAAGATATATAGATTAAGACTCTGGGACAGTTATCAATGTGAAACTGTTTTGCAATTCTATGGTTGGGGTCATAGGGCCAGAGCACACCCTTATAGATGGGAGTAGGGTTTGCACAAAAGGAAATGAAAATGTCCATTGTCAGCCTTGTAAGAAAGATGTCATTCCTGCAGCAGGAAATGAGGACTTTGGTAAGCAGGCTTCAGTGGGCATAAGAAAAAGACTTTTCTATTTCAGGTACTAGGGGCAATTTGTTCTGGACTCTATGGTATGGAGATCCTAGAACATTCCTAGAGGTGGTAGGGTGGGGTAGAGGGTGAGTGTCCCTGGGGCCAGCCAGGGAAAGGCTTAGAGCCTGCTTGGAAGGGACTCTGGGGCAGGTCTAGGTCTGGGCCATCCTTTTTTCTATGGCACGTCCTTCCTTTATTTGCCAGGTGACCATACAACTGATGGTCCAAATCGTCACGCCCTAGAGAGTGAAAGGGGTGCTAGTCATAATTACCCTCAGATTGCCAGAATAAATGGGAACATGCAACCACGTCCTTGTCCCTAACCCTTCAGTAACATGTCTTAAAGTTATACACTGGCTTTACCATTTGAGGGGAGATTGGGAAGGAAGTGTATTGATGCTTGAAGCTCATGAAAATATTTGACTTCTGGAAGAAATTATTGACTTCAAAATATGAAAAAGAAAACTACAAGAGTTTTTAAAAAGTGTTTAATTAAATGCCTCTAAAACACTAGTTCAACTTTGTTAATGGCTAAATTCATAAAAATTACTTTACATTTGAAATAAGTTTGCAGATTGGATTTTCCATTTTCTCAAGGATCCTGAAGAATGCACAGTGGTTGCTGAGAAATCATAGCCAAACAGAAATCAGTTGCTCATAACCAAATTATTACAGAAGTCAAATTAGAAAAGTCTTTTCAAAATATTTTTATAGCAAGAAATTATTAACTGAGGATATATGGGTGTGTTTTCATATGCATGTTTTTATGTGCAATGGGGCCTTCAAAAATAAGTATATCCAGAGTCAGTGAAAGTCTTTTTGGTTTTTTTTTGACAAGGAGTTTTACTCTTGTTTCCCATGCTGGAGTGTAATGGCACGATCTTGGATCACTGCAACCTCCGCCTCCTGGGTTCAAGCGATCCTCCTGCCTCAGCCTCCCGAATAGCTGGGATTAAAGGCATGTGCCGCCATGCCCAGCTAATTTTGTATTTTTGGTAGAGATGGGGGTTTTCCATGTTGGTCAGGCTGGTCTCGAACTCCTGACCTCAGGTGATCTGCCCGCCTCAGTCTCCCACAGTGCTGGGATTACAGGCATGAGCCATCACACCTGGTCCCAGTGAAAGTCTTTGAAAGGTCCCGAGCACAGGCAGGGGCACTGTGGCGCACAACTTTGGGGATGTCCTTCACCGACATCCAAGATGGTTTTAGCATGCTTTTACATCTGTACAGAACCATTCTGGGCTATGTGAATGGCGCCATCGATTGTGCAGTGCACGACGGCCTACATGGCTGTACAAGGTGACCCTGGACACAATGCTGGGCAGGGGGCTCTTTCAGAAGCCAAAGAGTTGGCACTGAACAAGGTAGTCTCCAGGGAGGACAGCTGTACCCAAGAGACAATGCAGCGACAAGAGCAGGAGGGCAGAGTGGGAAACACTCAGTGTGTGACAGCCAGGTCTTAGTTCTCCATTTGATCACAGTCCAGCAGGGGAGAGAGGCCTGCACACGAGTGGGGTCAGAGGTGGCTATTACGACAAAGGCTCCAGCAGCGGCCAGAAAGAGTGCAATGTGGGATAGGGGTGAGAGACGGAAAGTAATCCCAGATGAAGGGGCTGGGGGGGTTGTATAATAAGGGTTGATTCACTCTGAGTCTTGGAGCACTGCAAGAATTTATTCAGGCAGAGAGCCAAGGGTGGCCGGCACAGGGTACAGGGTGCACTGGGGGCCCTGGGGTGCTCTACCAGCCTGCTTCGCTGGCCCTTTCCCTGCCGAAAGATGTCAGCCGTCAGGTGCTGTTAAACTCCAGCTGGACAAAAGCCGCTGGACGGGAGAGTGGGGCGTGACTTGGCTGGAAGCAGAGGTGTTGGGAAGGGTTCAGCCTTTGTTCTGACACCAGCTCCTGTCTTGGCAGAGCGTGTGGCTTCGGGGGACTGTCCTGGAACTGCCTCTCCCTCAACGCTGTTTTAGGGCTTCCAAGCCAAAGAGGAATTTTTTTTTTTTCTTTTTACTATAAAACAGCTTCCTTGTTTATTGTAAGTCTGTAAAACCTCTCCTGATGGAGAAAGAATTGTGCAAGTGTTGAAAAAATGATTCCAAGAAGAGCTGGCATTTGAATGAGGACTTGCTGACCCAGCTTCAGAACTGGACGGGGCTGTAGAGGTGATTGCGGCCAGCCCCTCATTTGAAGGGAGGAAGCTATTAGCCTTTTTCTATTGATGAGGAAACTAAGGCAAAGGAGGTTAAATGCCTCGTGCGAGGTCTCCCGGTGATGATTATTGAAACCAGCATCCCAGCCCCAGTCTGTCCGCCGTAGTGGCAGAGGTGACATTTGAGCTAGATTTTATAGTTGGGAGGAGTTCAACTTGCAAAGATGGGAAGGGAAAGATTTTAGGCAAAGGGGCAGGACAAACAAAGGTGGGGAGCAGATGACAGTGACAGCCATCTCACATTACAATGAGCTGACATTTTTTTGGAGCCAGGCCAGGTTTTTTAGTGCTTTACTTGTATTAGCTCATTTAATTCTCACATTATAAAATAGATATGATGGGCCAGGCACGGTGACTCACGCCTGTAATCCCAGCCGAGGTGGGTGGTTCACCTGAAATCAGGAGTTCAAGACCAGCCTGGCCAACAGGATGAAACCCTGTCTCTACTAAAAATACAAAAGTTAGTTGGGCATGGTGGCACATGCCTATAGTCCCAGCTACTCCAGAGCTGAGGCAGGAGAATCACTTGAACCCCGGAGGCAGAGGTTGCAGTGAGCTAAGATTGCACCATTGCACTCTAGCCTGGGCGACAGAGTGAGACCATCTCAAAAATAAAAAAGAGAAAAAGGTATGATGAATCCCATTGTATGGACAATAAAACTGAGGCACAGAGAGGTGAAGTGATGCGTGTGAGGTCACATACCTGTGAAGTGTCAGAACTGGGACTTGAGCCTAGGAACCTCGCTCCAGGGTCTCCCAGCTAAGCCACCAGCACCAGTGTCACTGACATGCTGGGCGCCTCCCATGGTGCTGCGGCGCACCTTGCAGAATGCATTTCCTGCATCGCTGCATTTTGTCCTCATGAATTACACTAAGGGCAGACATGGCTATTACTGCCATTTGACAGGTGCAGACATTGAGGCTCAGAGAGGTAAAGTACCTTGCCGAAGGTTACGCTTTGCCTCCCATCCTGGATGTTATTTCTGAGGTGGTCCCACTTCATTGAGAAAAGCCGTGCATTTCCCACAATTTCACATTCCCAGATCAATTGCCCCCCGGCTTGCCACGGAGGCCCGCGACGCCACTAGATTAGTTTTAAGGTTTTCAATAATTCTGCGAAGAGACAGAGCAGCATAAAACGAAGCTAAAAATATCATTTTTCTGTAGCTGTCATAACAACATTTGGGCTAATTGATTCTCAATAGAATAATGACATCCAGTGTGTAGTGAGAAATATTCATGAAGAGATCTGTGAAACCCTCGAGGTGCCGGGCCATGCTGGCAGCCCAGGACAACTCTGGGATGTGTCCGTGTAGACGCCTGCACCCGGCCTGCCCCACGGTGGGTAGGGCCTGACCACCAGCCAGCGCTGCAGCCTCTGGGACTGTCTTTGGACATCAAAGCATTTTAGTCACTGAGGACTGGGGCTCCCAGCCCCCGAGACTGCTTTAATCAGAGAAAGGTGATGAAAAGATTAGAGGGTATGATTTATGGAGAGAGATTAGCATCAGAGGAGTCGAGGGGGAGAAAAGAGAACTCTCTCAAAGTAGTTGAGATAACAAAGGCTGTGGAGGCGCGAGGGGGAAGGAGGGGAGGCAGCTGCGGGCTGGGTTCTGCATCTCCACTGGACCACGGGGCTGGAGAGTCCTGCTGGGGTGAACAGAAGGATGGGGAAGCACCTCGGGGTCTGAGGCTGCCCAGTCCAGCCTCCCCCTGCAGAGCTGCTCCTGGCTGCATGCTCATCTCAGGACAGCTCAGGCTCCAAGGGCATCCCTGGAAAAGCTGGCTTTGTGGGACCTTTCCACAGGGCTGCCCATCTTTGGGGTCGTGTGTGTTAGGGAGTGTCTTGGCCTGGTGAGATGGTCTCCAGGCTAGAATCTGTGATGCTCATATGTGTTTTATCACAGAGGAGCACGTTGTTTGCAGGTGTAGGTGTGCACATGCCTGGGTGTGGGGTGTACACACGATGCTCATATTTATTAAGCCCTGATATCTACCAGGTACAGTTTTAAGGACTTAACATGCATGAGCTCACTTCATCCTCACAGCAGCCTTGTGAGGCAGGGACTCTTGCTATTCCTCTTTTATAGGAAAGGGCAATTGAGGCTCAAAGAGTTGAACTCTACCAAGTCACACAGCTACTAGGTGGCAGGGCTGGGACTGGGGCCCACATCTGTCCAGCCCCCAAAGTTCACAGGATGCTGAAGGGAGGCGAAGGGAGAAGGCAGAGGTGTGTGGAGATGGGGATGGGAGAGGCTCCTCTGGTGTGTGTCTCTGGGTACACTGTGAGGTGTGTCCGTGTGTGTACCCTGTGGAAAGCTCCATGTGTGCTGGCTGTGTGTTTTGAAGATACGCATGCAGAATGAACGTGGAGGGTGCTGAGCACATCCGTGTCTGTGGGCAGGCCCTGTGAGGGGCGGAAAGCAGACTTCCTGATGGAGTGCCATGCCTCGCACCAGGCGCTCCACATTCCCATCCTTAACTGCCCCAAGTTTCACTGGTCATCAGGTTGTAATGCCACCCTTCCACCATCACAGCCCTGAATGCACGCTCACACTCCCACTTGCCCTTTCACAATCTCACCCTCTTCCTTCCAGAAGCCCCTGGGATGTCTTCTGTGAGGTGGGTCATTGTTCTCTGATGTTCCACTTTTCAAAACTCCTCCAGGAATATCTGTAGCCTGGAACTGGCTGAGGCTGCTGGGCCCCCACAAGAATGCTAGAATTCACCCCGAGGGAAATGCCCTGGTGTGCAGACACACAAGCAGCACCAGACTCCGTGCTGCATGAGGGCAGGACTGTATTTCCGGCTCACCACTCAACTCTTAGTACCAAATGCAGGCCCGGGAACATAATAGCTGCTCAATAAATAGTGCTTTATATTCCCTGGAAATGCCACTGTCTTAAACCGTCTTGTGTCATATTTTGTGACTCAACAGGTGAAAATGGGTCCTTTACCTTAATCCTGTCTGCTGCTCAGTCCCTCAACAGGGCTTAGATGCTGGACAGCCCTAAAGACCAAGGTCTGAGACAAATGTCTTGTTTACCTTCCCTTTCCTATAGTCAAAACCTTATGCAAATCTGCTCCTTCTAGAACTGCCCACCAATTCACTAATGCATTACTAATGGCTAATAATTCATGGCAAACATTTACTGAGCACCGGTCAAGTGCCAGACACTGAGCTAAACTGTTAATGTGAGTGATGGCTTCTCAGTGCAAAGCAGCCCCACGAGTTAGGCACAGTTTTTATCCCTGTTTTACTGGCGAGGAATCTGAAGCTCAGAGATGTTAAGTAAAATTTCCAGAGTCACACAGCAGGTGAGTAAGTGTAGGATCTGGGAGTTGAACCCAGGTGGTCTGACTGGCTTTTGACCACTGTACAGCATGACCTTCAGATCGGTCTGAATTCCAGCTAAATGAGGCCTCAGTGGAGATCTTGATACTCATAGGTCATTAACTTTATGTCTAAAAAACTCAAAAACAAAACAAAACAACCTTCTACATATTATCCTGATTTTACAGAGGAGGAAACTGAGGTCAGGGCAGTTAAGCAACTGCCAGTAGCCACACAAATATTAGAGAGGCTGAGCCAGGGTCGGAACCTGTATCTGCCAGCTCCAAAGCCTCATTTCCCTTGCTGTGCCTTCCTCTGGAGGAGTGGTGATAGACCTTGGCCACAGGGAAATAGGTGAGAAGTAAGGAAGGGGACCCAGCCAATTAAAGATATGCAGTTTGGAGCTGGGTGCCAGGGTCTTGGAAGAAAACATAGAAATCCCAGCACTCTGAGAGACCTGGGCAAAGGGGCAGGTGACCTGTCATATATAAGGAGGCATTCGGAGTTGCCGACACACACATCACAGACATGTTTTGGACTTCAGCCCTTCAGCAGGGAGTTCCTAAATGATTTCCATACGACACACCCCAATGGGATAAGAGTCACCAGGACACTGTCCACAGGCCTGCCTTTGGGCTGGGAGGGGTAGAACCTCCACAGTAACTGAATGGTCATTATAAACAGAACGGCATCTCTATCTAGAGATAGCATGTGATGAAATAGAAACAGGAAAAAAAAAGGTTTTGACTCATACAAATTCAGGCCCTGCTGTTCATTAGCTGTGTGACCGTAGGCCAGGCACACGCCTCTGAGCCTCGGTTTTCTGGTGCATAAAATGGGGATATTAAGGCTTTCTCTTCCTGCCTAGCAGGGCCTTGTAGGGGGAGGCCTCTGCTCTTGTTGCTGTGCAAATATATGCCACTGGATGCACCAGAAAGTGAAGAATCCAGCCAGGCATGGTGGCTCATGTCTGTAATCCCAGCACTTTGGGAAGCCAAGGGGGGTGGATCACCTAAGGTCAGGAGTTCAAGGCCAGCCTGGCCAGCATGATGAAGCTCTGCCTCCACTAAAAATACAAAAATTAGCCAGGCATGGTGGTAGGTGCCTGTAATCCCAGCTACTCAGGAGGCTGAGGCAGGAGAATCATTTGAACTGGGAGGCAGAAGTTGCAGCGAGCCAAGATCGTGCCATCGCACCCCAGCCTGGGCAACAAGAGCAAAACTCCATCTTGGAAAAAAAAAAATGTGAAGAATCTGGTCAGGGAAGGCAGCTTAGCAGAGGAAGGGAGTGGAGAAGGCATGGAAAAGAATATAATCTATGGGGCCAGGTCACATGGAAATCCTCGCTCTAGCTTATGCTGTGTTCAGCAGTACAGAGCTTCTGTATCAGAAGGTAGAGATGTTTTTATGTCCCAAAATGAGCCATTTTCATTGTTCATTCATTCATTCATTCATCTATCTAGTCTTTGAATCAATGTTTATTGATAAGGCATATATAGGAGACACTGGGTCAAATATTGTCAGGACCCTGGAGGCGAAGCAGACAAGGACCCGACATACCTGGGGAAATAAGATACACACATAGTTACTATAACATGAGGCACAGGGTGGCATCAGTCATCATCAGATGGGTACAGATAAGGTGCTGCTGGAGTTCATAGTTGGGGAACATCACTTTCGCTCCAGGCAATCAGAGAATGCCTCCTGGAAGAGGTGGCATTTAGAATGCAGAAGCAGCCAGGAAGAATGTAAACTATATATATATATATATATATATATATATATATGATTTGTTTTTTCTTTCCTTCTTGTTTTTTTTTTTGAGATGGAGTCTCGATCTGTCACCCAGGGTGGAGTACGGTGGCATGATTTCAGTTCACTGCAAACTCCGCCTCCCGGGTTCAGGCAATTCTCCTGCCTCAGCCTCCTCAGTAGCTGGGATTACAGGTATGTGCCACCACGCTCAGCTAATTTTTACATTTTTAGTAGGATGGGTTTTCACTATGTTGGCTAGGCTGGTCTCGAACTCCTGACCTCAAGTGATCCACCTGCCTCAGCCTCCCAAGGTGCTGGGATTGCAGGCGTGAGCCATCGTGCCTGGCCGGATGTAAACATATTGAGGTGCAGGAGATGAGTCTTCCAGGGAGATTGTACTCGATGCATTTGAACGGGTCACAGATACCTGCACCCAGCATCATAATGTATATGCACACAGCGTAATAGTAACAACGGCAACAATAACAACAACAAGGTGTGTTACGGAGAATGAAGCGGCGGATTCTGACCCCCATTTCACTCAAGGAGAAGCACAGGTTGGGAGATAGACCCTGCGGTTTCCCCAGTGGATTCAGGCTCTCTGTGCCTCTCTTCCTGTGAGCATCACCCTGAGGGTGATTCTAGTGTTCAAAGACACGCATCCTTTATGTAACGTGGCCCCTCAAATCAAGCCAACAACCTCATCTGGTGCTTAACCCAAAGAAAAGCGATTTGTTCTGATGCTGAAGGAAAACCCAGCTGTGTTGGACTTACTGAGAGCTGGTATATCGGTCTCTCTCCTAAGGGATTTGTAAGGGTAATTTTGACCATGCTTGGTTTTTCCCTTTATTCGCCGACTTTAAACACCATCTCTACATCACACAGACGACTGTCGTGGGAGCAGTGTGGCACAGGCATGATGGCGGGTACAGCTGGGATGTTCAGGGAGCGTAATTAGAGGGCTCCATGACTGCTAAGGGCCCATCGGATTCCAGGAGCTCGTGAGCCGGCTGTGATCTTTGGAATCCTCATTAGAAATTCTCTCCAGAGCCTGGGGCATATGCTTTTGCTCGTCTTTAATAATGGCAAATCTTCATGCTTTGAGGTTGGATTTGATTTCGGGAAACAACCACAAGAGGCATTTGGAGCCCAGCCTGGTGGAAGAACAAGCTGGAAAATGTGCTTCTGGTTAAATGGGAGGTGTGACTCTAATTGGCACAGGGGGGTGCCAAGGGCAGGTAGAAGCCAGAGCAGGAAGCTCCAGGGGAAGCTCCGGAGTTGCTGCAGGGAATGCCAACCTGGGGGCAGGCGGAAAGGGAATTCTGCCATCCTCTGGCTTGGGCACGGTGGGCACCCCACCAGCTTGACTGGAATTTGTCTCCTGCCTGCAGCTCGGTTACAGACTCAGTGTTATAATGGTTTAGAGGCCATTTTCAGAGTGTTTGGGTCTACTTGAACGCTAGCAAGTGCAGAGACCATGTTGGGGGTGGGCGGGGGGACATCCAGGCCTCTCTGTGAGCTGTCCCAGTGCCCACTCCACGAGAAGGCCCCTCTGGACCTCATTAGCCGAGGTTGGCCAGAGGAAGGGCTGAGGGCCTTTATGCCTTCGGATGGTAGGCAGACTGCTAGGCCCAGCTACGGGTCTGCCTGCCTGGGATACGAGCTCTTCAGCAGCCCAGCTGAGCTGCCTTGACTTCCCTGCCAACTTCCCTGTGACCACCGGGCACAGTGACTGGAGGTGTTGCATCCCTCAGGGATTTGCATACCTGATCCTTCCTCCCTCCACCTCTGCCACTTGAGACTCTTGGCCTTATTCCACAGTGACCCTTCTGTGCCCACATCCCACACTTACAAAAAGACATGCTTATGCCTCCTTTCAGGGTGACTTGCTCACTGACTTCAAAGGCACTTCCTTTTGGAGACACCAACTCTAAACATTTGGACCACAACCCCAGCTTGCAGGGGGAGCCTGTTTTGAGGAGCGCTGAGCACTTTCGTTAAACTGTTTATTTTAGAGTCTTCCCCAAATAGTCTGCAAACAGTGATCAGCCCCAGTCTCCTTGTCCTAAGATGCTGAACCCACAGGCTTTGGGCTCTGAAAACAAAGTGCAGAGTGAGCCATCAGAGGAAGAAGCAGGCCAGAAGCTCACACCCATGACAACTGCACACCCCACGGGTGTGGAGAGCGTGCTCTCACCTCCCCACATCCAACAAGCTCACACTCACCCACACCCACCTCCTCACACACATGCACACTCCACCTGCACAGGCCGTGTACCCACATACTCCCACCCCTCCCAAATGTCCCGCACGTGGACCATTACACCTCTCCCCAGCACAAACGCACATAACCACAGGCTGTTCCCTGCACGCTCCTGGGGGACACTGAGACTCAGGGAGGAAATCTGAGATGACCTTAGAAATGCCACTCTCTGCAAATGAGCTTTTAAGCCAAATGGTATAAGAGAAAAAGTACAGATCTCACAGTTCTGTGCGTTGGGCTCAAGGGCAGGAATTGCCAGGTGAACCACGCATTCTTGGGCAAGTCCTTTCTCCATGCTTTACTTTCCCCATCTCTAAAGTGGGCCTAAAAGTAACCCCTTGCACCTAGATGATTGTGAGGACAGAATGAACTAACGAAGGAGTGTGCTTTGCTTTCTACACCGCAAAGTACAAAAAATGCTCATCGCCAGGGTCATCGTTGTAATTCCAACTGAGGAACAGGCCATATTCACATGAAATGGACCTTCCTTGTCCAGCCTATCCAAAGAAGAGTGGGTCATGCCTTTTCATCTTGGATGGGTACAGCCACTTGTCCCCACATTGCTGGGGCTGTGCCCGTTCCCCTAGCCTCTGGTTCAGGTGGCTTAGCACTCCTGACCCAGGAGATCTGAGATGTGTGGTGGAGGTGGAACTGGTCAGTAAGGACCCAGAAATGGCCAGGCGATTCCCAAAAGAACTTTACATAATCAATGCAGCATCTATTACAAAACATCTATATGCAAAGATGACTCTTGCCCCAGCGGATGAAAAAGTGACTATTGGCAAATCTCTGACAAATGTTTCTGGGATGTGAGGGCTTTGGGGAAGGTAAAGAGGGGAACAGAAAGGGGAGAGTCAAAGTTCTTTCGGTGTCCAAAGAAAGGGTGTGGCCGGAGACCTGGCGGTCCAGGGCCAAGAGGAGATGGTGGGGGAGGAGGGTGCGACAAGGAGCAGCCAAGCAGGCACTCACTTCAGAAAAGCTCCCAGGAAGGTGACACGGGGTGGCCAGTGGCTGGAGGGGCATGCACTTGAATGATGCGTCGATTATGCTGCAAAGGAATGGATGGACCTCGACGCGCCATGGGCTTCCTGTAACTGCTTGAGAAACAAACAGTTCCAATAACACTGGGGGTTAGGAGAAAGGGTGGGGTGGGATGGGTGATGCACATATAGTGGTTGGAAATTCAGAGGGGAGAAGCATTCTGCTTTCCAATGCCGAGATCTTTCCCAATGTGAGAGAGCAGATGAGACTTGGAAGCAGGACTTGAGTGTCGTGCATTTGACACAGAGGGTAGGAAAGGGATGAACCCTTGGAGGTAGGATCCCCCAGCATCTCTCCTTACAGAGGAGACTGAGGGCCAGGGGAGGAAAGGCTGTGATGAAGTCTAAGTCTTACAGTGAGCGAGAGCGGGGGTTCTCAGGACTGTGGACGGGGTGGAAGGTGGGTGCATCTGCATGTGCTGAAATTGTATAGCAATGGGTGTATAGATATGAGCTTTTTTTTTTCTTTTGCCAGAAGGACTATCACTTTCATCATAATTCCAAAGGGTTGTAAGATTTCAAGCATGCAAAGGAGGATGATTACAGGCCGGAATGCCTAGGTTCAAATCCCAGCCCTGCCCCTTTCTAACTTTGACTTTGGGCACATTACCAGCCCACCTGCATCTCCGTGACCTCATCTGTAAAACGGGAATAATAAAATCCTTACTCAATAGGGTTTTCAATTAAATAAGATTGCAAACGCCTTGCATATAGTCAATAAATTGTAGCTGGGGTTTTTTTCTCTTCTTTTTTGAGATAGGCCTCACTCTCTTGCTAAGGCTGGAGTGCAGTGGCTCACTGCAGCCGTGACCTCCTGGGCTCAGATGATCCTGCCACCTCATAGTGGTTATCTTTCACACTGTTATATCATTGTCTTCAAGATATGATTCTCTTGAAGATAAGATGAGCACCTCTTGCACATGGGTGCAGTGGATACTGCTGGATGAGTTGTGAGTTCCAGGCAGGTCCAGCCCACGGAACTTAGGACACAGAGCCAAGGGCTGCTGACAGGCAGGGCCAGGAGCAGCCCCACATCCGCTGGGCAGTTTGTATGCAGCGGGCGTTGTAAGAGTGTGTCCCAGAGAGGGGAGGGCTGCTCCATAAGACTGATTTGTTGCTGCTGAACCTCATTAATCAAATCTTACCGGAGAGAGCCTCCTGCAGCTGCTGGCAGGTCAGCGTCAGGGAGATAAGTGATGTAGCCAGACCCAGTGAGGGGGAGAGATGAGGCGGCCATAAGTCTTGACAGTGGCAGGCTGTGAAGCAGGAGGTCCGAGCCCACACGTCCTCAGCACCTGGGGCGAATCTCTGAGTCAGGACATAGTTCTTCCTCCCAAGGGATGCTCTGGAGAAATGGAGAGTCGGGATGGGATGTGCCTTGGAGGAGCTTCTGAGAAGCAGGGGTGTCCGTCAATGTGTTTTGGGACAAGTCAGTCAAAGATGAACCAAGACATCACTGGGGTCATGGTCCTTCAAATCACTAGGTTCCCCCAGCAGGCACCCCAGACAATTCCCCCAGCCACACCCATGGCCCCATTTCTGACCCCACTGGCCAAGCAGTGTTCAAAGGAAATATTTCTGATATTGATCTCATCTGCTGCTGCGCAGTTGAACCATTTCCACCACTCAGAACCTCAGTTTCCTCATTGGTTACAACAACAGAACCGAGAAGTCTGTGCCAGGTACAGTTCTAGCTGCTTTACTTAATTCTCACTAGCAGTTTTAGGATGTAGTCACCTTGATCTTCCCATTTTACAGATCAGGAAACTGAGGTCACACATCTAGGGAGTGGTGGTCCCCTCTGTGGGTGGTCAGGGAACAGGCTCTTGCTGGTTGTTCAGGTGACATGATCCGATTGTCAAGATACCCTGCCAGCAGTTCTGAATGACTCTGAGGGGCCCCTGCCCCAACGAGATGAATGAGGCTGACAGCTAACTTGATTGTCATCTTAGACAGAAGGGGCTGTTTCTACTTTCTCCCCAAGGACAATTACTTCTTCTCTGCTGCAAAATGCCCCTGGTGCCAAGACCTGTGCTGGTAGAGGCAGTAAACCAAGCAGGTTTACATAAGGAGCCTGACTACCCAGCCCCATCACTCACTCTAGCTGTGTGAGCTTGGGTCTGTATTCTCTGAACCTTGATTTCCTCTTCAAAAATAATAACAGCCACTTCAATGAGCCATTCTGACTGAAAACAAACAAACGAAACTTGTAAAGTGTTTGGAACAGTGCCAGGCACATAGTAAGCACTTAATAATTGCTGTTCTCTGTTGCCTCAGCGAGGAATCTACCTGAGTGCTGCCCCAGGAGCCTTGTGACTCCGCTGCTGCCCATAGTGACCTAAGTCATGTGCCCGCTAGAGCCCCTTCCTTCTTTCCAGAACCTGTTCTCAGTGTTCCCAGGCCTCTCTTCTTACTCTGCTCACCATTCCTGGGATAACAGGTGATTTTCAGCCCTCGAAAGGGATGCACCCCCTTCCATGCACATATAGCATCATCTGCAACCTCAAGAGCCGAAAATGGGGAGAGCCATCCTCACGGCCTCAGCAGATGTGCAGGTAATAACTACAGGGTTTTTTGTTGTTGTTTTTTTTCCACACTTAGTATGTGCAGAGCATCAAGCCAAACACTTTACAAACATTAGCTCACATAATCTTGATGACATCTTTGTGAGTCAGGTCCTATTTTAGGCCTGTTTTATGGTTGAGGAAGCTCAGAGAGGTCAAGTAACTTTTCCAAGGTCACTCAGGTAGTGAGTGACAGAGCTGGGCTTCAAACCCTAGTGGTTGACTATGAAGGCCGTGCCCTTACCCCTGATCCTAATCCTGGGGCTAAAGCCCCAGCACAGAAAGCTAAGGCCTGCCTTAGGTACTCCGAAAATGTCATTTCCTTTTCTCTAACCCCACGCTGCATTGCAGAGGCCCCCACATTTTCAGGGCGGGCTGAGCCGAAGTTCGAGAGTTGTTAACTTCTTAGTACTTCTCTCTTTGCCTCATTATGGGGTAAAACTGCATTTGGTTTTTAAAATTCCCTTTTTATTTAGTCGCTGTGAATGTTAAGAACTGCCAGTACTGGAAGCTGAGATCCCATCCATATGCCAGGTTTTAAATAGCAGACTAGAAACAAGTTTACACAGGAAGATCAAACTCATCCCAAACATGCAGCTACTGCACTGTTCAGACAAGAAGCCCGTGCCCCCCGCCCCACCCCGCCCGCTCGCCCCTGTCTTCCCACTTCAAACGATTTCGGAAAGTCATCTTTCTTGTTTTAGAAAAACATTGCTGAGTTCCGTCTGCTGCTCTTCGTACACGAAGAAGGAAGTGGTGACCGGGGATGGCAAGGTGTGCAGTGGTTTGTTTTTTCTCTTGGCAGAGGTGACGGCCTTGCACGATCCATCCGCATTCACCCCGGAAGCCACTTCCACCTCCCTGGAGCCAGAGGTGCGCTGACGTTGCCCTGCGCACCGAGCCACGCGAAGCTGCATGTGGAAGAATCACCCTGGACCGGACCTTCATGATCTGCCAAAAAGCGCTCCGTGACCTTGGGCTGTGACTTCTCCCCGACACCCCTCTGAGACTCAGTTTCCTCCTCTGCAAAATGCATGTCTCAGACAGAGCCTTGATGGTTCAGTGCCTGGACTCTGGCATCACACTGCTAGTGTCCAAAGCTCTCAGCCTGCAGCTTCCTGGCTAAGTCCTGTGTGAGCCTCAGTTTCCCTCCCTGTAAAGCAGAGGTCCTAGTAGTGCCTGCCTTCTAGAGTATGTTGTCGTTTCCGTGAGGGTTAAGGTCCTCCATGCTAAGTATTGAAACGGGGGCCTGAGACGCGGTGAGTGGCAGCAAACACCAGTTAGGATCACCAGCCTGGGACTGCCTACCTCCCCATGTCTTTGTGGGGATGGCGGAGATTCAAGGCATGAGGGCCGCCAGCCCAGGATATGGCATTTGCTCCAAAACCTCCTGGCTACACTCAGATCTGAAGTGCATCTCCACCATCAGGGTGCAACGTGAGACCTGGTCCTCACCCGGCCCATCCTATTTACCCGGGCTGAACTCACTGGGGCCTGTCCAGGCGGCTGGGAGGGGGTGGGTTGATCTATGGGCTGGGTAACCTGCCTGGGGGAAGGGAGGGGGCCTCTGACCCGAGGGGTAAATCATGGACTTCCCCCAGGGCCCGCCAGTTCCCCAGGAAAGAAGCCCTGGGCATTTGTTATCTCAATGTTTCCCCTGAGGGGCTGACCACATGATTCATTTCACTCACACTAATTGGATGTAAATTAGATGAGAAATCAGTAATTTGTCCAAAGATTTGTCATTCTGGTGGCTTTCCAGGCAGAGCAAAGCACTGGTCCAGCGAAGGTACCCCCAGCTGTAAGGGACACAGAAGCCTGGCGTCTTCAGAGACCACGAGGAGCTGCTTCCTGGTGGTTCCTGTGTTTGCATTTTTTAAAAGAGGATGGAGCTAAGGTGAAGATAGAAAGAGGCCGGGGAGAAGAGGAATAGAGGGGAAGAAAGGAGGTCGGGGTCGGGGGGTGTAGTTGGGGACGAGGGAGAGGACAGAAGAGGAGAATCAGAGCTTTCTCTGGCTGCTTTTGGCCGGCTGGAGGGGTGGAGGAACCTTAGGTCATGTTATTTAGTGTCAATAGGAAAAAGGATCACTCCAGGCTTCTTTCCCTACGACAATATGCTAATCAACCCCTTGGGCCCACTCGGGTCTGGGAAGCCGGGCAGCTGCCTCTGTCACATCTCCAGGAGTGCCAGGGCCACTGATTTAATGAGGGAGAGGGCAGGGCTCCGCCGGGCTCCTGGGAGTGGGATCAGGCAATGACTGGGGGTGGGTGGCGGTCAGGGCAGTGTGGAAGGAGTGGGTCTGACCAGGGCGCCTGCGTGGAAAGGAATGGCAGCATCCAGGGCTCCCCACCACCCCAGCCGCTGCGGGGTCAGGTGAGAGCAGCTGCTCATGTTCTATTTATTAGAGAGACAGAGTCCCCTGAACAAGGGCGGAAATGTAAATATTAAAAAAAAATGAATCAGAGGCTTGAGTCAAGGGCATAAAGGAAGGGAGGGAAAGTGCTGCGTTTGGCAGGTGGAAAAAGCCAGGGAGGTCAGAAAAGGGTCAGAGGGGTCACGGGCCTGAAGACCACTTTTGAGCAGTTGTACCCTAACTGTGACCCCAGCTCAGAGGCGGGGAATGTCAAGGTGGGATCCCTGCCCGTGCTTCTGGAAGAGAGGTCGTAAACGTCACTGCTGAAGAAAAGAGGCAACTGTCTGTACTCCAGAAACTGGGCCTCACCTGGCCAAGGAGGGTAAGGAGCAGAGGCAGAGGGCAGAGGCCCTAGACTCAGAGCGGAGGCTGGGGCATCATACAAGGTCAAGGGCCCTGCAGCGAGGCAGGGTCAGGGACTGGGGTCTGAGGTGTCGTGACCTTGAGTTTGAAGAGACTTCTTATTATGTGCTCATTCATTCAACATTCCACTTGTGTTTATTAAACTGCTACTGTTTGCCAGGTGTGGTGCTAGGTGCAGGCTGAGTCAAACAGGCTTGATTCCTGAAGCCCTGAAGCAGAAGCAAGGCTAGGAGGGGACGTAGACATGAATGAAATAATTGTGCACATCCGTGTGTGATGATAAACTATGCCATGTGAGAAAGGAGTGTGGGGCTTTGACGGCGTGGGACAGAGGAACGGGACCCAGTCTGAGAGTGGGGATGTCGGTGGGGGCGGGTGAGGGAAACAATGCTAAGATAATCAATACAACGCGATAAAAGGGTAACTCACAAGGAGAAGCATTGACCTTGGTGCCCCAACCTTGCTGGGGCTGCGTGTGAGTGTGCAGGAGGTGCAAGTGAGCGTTTTGAAACGCCTGTGAGAGTGCATACACCTGAGCTTATGTCTGTGTGGGGCAGGGAATGTGCTTTTCTGAGGGATGCATGCTGATTGTTTTGGGGTATATTTCAAAGCAATATAAGCAGCAGCAACTGGGATCTGGGGTGGCCTAAAAAGGATCCCCATGTTTCCCTCTTCACTTCACGTCCCCAAATTTGAGAAAGAAAAAGAGAAATCAGTCCTTCGGTTTCAACGTTTCTTTGATTCTGGGTATGTTCCATGTGGTTGTGTGGCTGGGAATACCTGGCCCACGCTTAGTGTGGTTCAGCCGGGGTTTCCTGCCCTCCCCAAAATGGTCCTTTGATTATTTGTTTTCACTCTTTCCTTCTTTGCTTAATAATTTATAGTTGATTGAGTTTATCAAGTGCCCAGGAGTGGTAAGCCCTTCGAATAGGTCATCTCATTTGGTGGGTACTCGTATCCCCATTTCACAGATGAGAGAATGGAAGACGAGAGAGGTCGAGTGACCTCTCCAAGGTCATGCTGCAAGAGCAGAGACCCCAACTCCAAACTGACGACCTCTGACTCCCAAGAGCCTGCTCCTAACCCCGTCCACCCTTTCCCCCATCTCTTGCTTTCTTCCTTTCTTCTTTCTCTTCCTTCTGGACTTCCATAAACATCTACAAGCTCGTGATTAATTAGAGGCTAGGTATTCACATTACACCATGGCTCTCTGCTTTACACAAGTATGGTTTCATAACAAGGATCTGATTCATGCACAGCTTTTAGGGACACCTATATCCGCCTCCCATTGCCAACTTCCTCAGCAAATGTCAAGGTGTTGAGGGAGAATCATCGACATTTCAGAGTTGGAAGTACAACCCCCCTCATTCCACACGGACGAACTGAGGCCCTGCAAGGAGAGACCTGTGAAGGACAGTGATCCTCACTCACCGCCACCACGGAAGCCAAAGAGGCCCCTTCTGACCCCTGCTGTGCTCCAGCGGGCACATCCTGCTTCCCTCTGAGGAATCAGAGCATCCCTTAGGAGATCACAGCACCCCAGTGGATGCAGTAAAAAGATCCTCCAAGTTGACATAGAACCCGGACCACCGCAGGCAAAGGGGCTGCCAGTCATTCTGAAAGTTCTGACGTAACGCCCAGGTCTCAGGCTGCCAGGGGAAGTTTTATTTAGATGAATAAGCTGCTGTCTCAACTGCTGTGGAGGATGACACTTACACTTAAGGGGCCATATTTCTACCCTGTTGATTAGAGGACAGGGAAGGGGAGCTGAGAGAGGTAAATGTGAATGAGCGACACAACACTGCTCTTTCCTTCCCCTCTCCCTCCAGCGACCATGCTGGTGGTGGCTGTGGCTATAAAAGTATTGGCTGTGACTTCCACCGATGCCCTCAGGGACACCTGCTCATGTGAGAGACGGAGGCTCTGCAGTCAGACAGGCCTTTGTTCCAAACCAGGTCCTGACACTTAGGAATCGCAGCTGCCCCATCTATAAAATGGAAAAATGACCCTGCCATATGCTTCTCAGGGTAGCTGGGAGAATCAACCAGCGTTGTGATAAAGATAAAGCAAGTGGAACCGTGTCTGGCCAAATGGGAAAATTGAATGAAATAACGTAGGTAAAAGACCCAGCACTGCTCCTGGCACATCTAGGGAGTTCATTAATTTTGAGTTTCTCCTGGCTCTCCTTTCCCAGCCTGGGACCTAACCTCAGTATTAGGAAAAGAGCCTGGGAGCCTCCTCCCGCCTCCCTCACACCCACTTTGAAAATTTTAAGACAGAATCTAGGTCTGTCACTCAGGCTGAGTGCAGTGGTGCAGTCACAGTTTACTGCAGCCTTGAACCCCTGAGCTCAAGCGATTCCTGCCTAATTTAACCCCCTAAGTAGCTGGGACTACAGGCCTGTGCAACCGTGACCTGCTAATTCATTTTATTTTATTTTTGTAGAGATGGGGTCTCACTACATTGCCCAGGCTGGTCTCAAACTCCTGGGCTCAAGTGATCCTCCCACCTTAGCCTCCCAAAGTGCTGGGAGCCACCACACCTGGCCACTGAGTGCCCTTTTGAGTAGAGTCTGAGTTTCTTGTAAATAGTTAATGTCATTTTCCTAAAACAATTAAGTAAAACTAAAAAATACCCAGAGTATGGAATAGCTTTTTAAAAATTAATAGCTTTTAAAAAAATTAGCATAACTCATATGTTACATGAATTATATATAAAATTCATAAAACATAATATAAAATGAACCATTTTAAAGCATACAGTTGAGTGGCATTTAATGCCTTCACAATGTTGTACAACCACCATCTACATCAAGTTCCAAACATTTTTCGTCACCTCAAAAGAAAACCCTTCGCCCCTCAGCGGTCACTCCTATTCCTCCCTGTCACCCGCAAGCCTCTGGCAATCACCGGTCTGCTTTTCGAGTCCGTGGATTTATCTATTCCAGATATTTCATCTATATATAGAATCTTACCGTTTGTGACCATTTGCGTCTGGCTTATTTACTTGACATCATGTTTTCAAGGTTCACCCACCTTGTAGCACGTATCCGTATTTCATTCCTTCTTATGACTGAATGATATTCCATTGTATGGATATGCCACATTCGATTTCTCTGTTCATACATGGATGGGCATTTGGGTTGTTTCTGTCTTTCGTTATTGTAAATACTGCTGCTATAAACATTTATGTACAGGTTAGTGAGTGCCTGTTTTCAATTCTTTTGGGTATATACCTAGAAATAGAATTGCTGGGCTTTACAGAAATCCCATCTTTAACTTTTTGAGCAACCACTAAACGGTTTTCCGTAGAGGCTGTACCCTTCTACAACCCCATCCGTAATGTACAAGGGTTCCAGTTTCTCCACTTCCTCACCAGCACTTACTAGTTACCATGTTTATGGACATCTTAGTTGGTGTGAAGTGGCATCTCAGGGTGGTTTTGATTTGCGTTTCCCTAATGACTAATGACGTTGGGTATCTTTCCATGTGCTTCTTGGCCATTCATGTATCTTTCCTGGAGAGATGGTTCTTCATGTCTTTTTTCCATTTTTGAATTGGGCTGTTTTGTCTTTTTTTGTTTTTGAGTTGGTTACACCCCTAAGGAATGTTGGTGAATAATGGGTAGTGGGTAATATCTAGAACAAAACTTTCAGGGTCACCTCACCATTAGACTCAGTTGTCAAAGCCAGGACTATAGGCAAGACGCAGAGGCTCACGCCTGTAATCCCCGCACTTTGGGAGGTCAAGGTGGGCAGATCATGAGGTCAGGAGTTTGAGACCAGCCTGCCCAACATGGAGAAACCCCATCTCTACTAAACATACAAAAGTTAGCCAGGTGTGGTGGCACATGCCTGTAGTCCCAGCTACTTGGGAGGCCGAGGCAGGAGAATCTCTTGAACCTGAGAGGCGGAGGTTGCAGTGAGCCAAGACTGCACCATGGCGCTCCAAGCCTGGGTGACAGAGCGAGACTCCGTCTCAGAACAAAAAACAGGACCATTCTGGCCAAATCAAGATGCCTGGACATCATATTTTTATTTGTATTCGTGCATTGCAGGCAGAGTAGAGACCTGTTGAAGGAGTTTGGAATTGCGAAGAACTGGGCTTGAAGGAATTTGGAGTTGCATGGAACGGGGCTTTAATTCCAGCCCCTCTGCCTTTACCAGCTGTGTGCCAGTGCATTGGTGACAGTCCCAGAGTCAGTATCCTTGTCTGTAGAATGCTTCTGAGGATTGTTGGGAGATTCTATCAACACTGGGATGAACACAAAACATGTGGCGTCAGGCCTGACAACCAGAAGGTGCTCAAGAAATGGGCATTCCCTTCTCTCCTTTTTCACTTTTCCTCTCATCCAGCCTTTGCTTATTCCTTATTCCTTACTAAGGCACATGTAGATTTACGGAGGGTCAGGAGGGCAGCGGTGGAACGCAGCCACAAGTTGAAGCAGACTCAGATGTTTTCTAGGAAGGGGCTCACCCAGAAGCTGGAAGGATTGGTAGGTACCAGGAGTCCGGATTTCAGTATGGGAAATGGGGCGTCTTGGAACTGCAGGTAAGAGAAACAGAAAATACTCCTGGCTTCTCTGCTGGATTAGTGACTAGCTATGGATTCACAAAGGGGAAAATTGATTGGTTTCCAAATATTGGTCTTCAGATCCAAAATCTAAGTGCAGAGCATCTAGACCAACAGTTGGATTGATTGACCATCAGATCAGACATTTGTTGACTCAGGGTGAGCCCTTGGCTCTTGCAAGAAAATTGAATTTTAGAGTTACAAAAGTTTTGCTTTTTAAAATTTGTTTGTTTTATCTTTGACTCCATGGGTCAAACTCCAACGGGCCATTATGTTAGGGAAAAAAATACCAACAGCTAACATCTATTGAGTGCTTACCATGTAGCAGGCTTGTTACACATATTAACTCAGTCTTTGTAACAACCCTATGGCTATGAACTGAATTGTGTCCCCCAAAATTCATATGTTGAAGCCTTAACTCCCCATGTGACTGTATAGTAGGTCGGGTCTGTAATAAGGTGATTAAGATGAAAAGAAGTCATGACAGTGTAGCCTTGATCTGCCCTATGAGGATACAGCAAGAAAGAAGGTAGCTGTCTGCAAGCCAGGAGGGTAGCCCTCATCCAGACCCCAGCCACACTGCCACCTCGATCTCAGATTTTGGCTTCCAGAACTGTGAGAAAATACAGTTGAGGTGTCTAGGCCACCCAGTTTATTGCAGCCTACAGCCTGAGCTGATGAACACACCTAGGAACTAGGTATGCTTATAATTCTTACTTTCCATCTTATACAGAGAGATTAAGTCACTTGACCAAGGCCACACAGCGGGTAAGTGTCAGAGCCAGAATATGAACCCTGGATGTCTAGCTCATGAGTCCCTGCTCTTAACCTGGAGGCGAAAGTCACCTCAAGAACCACATAGCAGGGGAACTAGCTAGAGAATCAAAGTCACTCTCTCTGCGACCGTGGTGTTGCCTCCTGCTCAAACTCTTTTGTCTAGGGGAAATGGAGAAGAGAGAGGGGGTCACTTGCCAGTTACACCCAACACAAACCATGCGTGGTGCACTGCAGTTGGTAGGAGTGCCAGCTCATGAGAGCCAACTATGTTCATCTTTTCCCGACTTTACTCAGTGACATCATGTTGGTAGGTTGACATTCACCATAGTGGGAGTGTTTACACCACAGATATTGGAAAACACCATAAATCAGAGCTTTTTCACTGGAGAGCCAGTTGTTAAACATTTACCAGTATACTACTTCACACCACATCAAACACATGGAGAAGGTGTATCTGGGGGCGAGGCTCCTTGATGGCTTGGGGTAAGCCCTGGTCCTGCAGAAGCTTGTCCAGTGACCCTCTGATGTGGTTGTCTTTTGATAGACCCATAGATCCTCAAATGCTGAAGCTGGAAAGGCCCTTGGAGATAATCTAGCCCAATTTCTCATTTCAAAGATAGAAACCCAGGGCCCAGAGAGGAGAAGGGACTTGCCTAAGATCACACAGCTCCTGGCTCAGCCACTCGTACAGTTGATTTACATACAGTTGATTTACATCCATTTAGTCCAAGCTGGTAGATCTCCTTGGGGGGAAATGCCAGAGGTTTTCTGGCGTAGATTAAACGTTGATGCTGCTATTTGGGGAACTATTCCGTGAGGATGGGGTAGTGTTTTCCGGATTTCCTGGCTGTTCCCTCCTCCTGCATTTCCACACCCCACAGGGTGTAGTAGAGTGCTAAGCAGGATGCACACGCTGTAATCAATAATGCAGCCTCTTCTGTCTCAGAGTGGAGTCTGTGGAAGTCAATGCAAATAGCACAGCTTGTAAATGTGCAGATTGGACCGGAGCCCTAAAGTGCACCCTAGAAAACACGGCTGCGTGTTCTTCATCTACAGCTAATTATAACTTTATTCATTACAGTCTGGCTCATAAGATTATAGACCTAAATCAGGAATAGAATATGTGTTACATATATATTTTTGTAATACTTTCCCTCCGTCAGAAGTGAGTCTCTGCCTCTATCGGGAGGCGTGAAGTCAGAGTCCCATCCCCAAGTCAGGCATCTGCAATGTGGCATTTTCTGTCGCCACCCCACACTTTTCTCAAAGCAACGTGGAGGTGTTAATCAACTCAGAAAGCACCCACCCCACCCGCCCCGCCCGACAAATCAGCGCGACTGTCAAAGGAAGATGTAAAAGGAGTTATTAATCTTTGGGGCCAAATGTTTTTAATTATGTACATACAGTATTCAAATGAGGTTAAAAATGGTATTAACAGGTTCGGCTTTTCCCTCTGCAGTTTATCCTGATGCAGCAGGGCATGCAAGTGTGAAGGGAGCGGGCACATTTAGGATTTTTCTTGTTCTAAAGGGCTTGTTGGAACACCCTGAGGCTCAGTCCTTGGACCTTCTTACTCGATTTCCCTTCTTAGGTGACCTCAATCCATCCCTTGGCTGTAAATACCATCTATGTGCTAAGCACATCAACGTTTGTGTCTCTAACCATTTCCTGAACGCTCAACTCCAGAATCATATCACAACTCTCTGCTTGATGTCTCTACCTGGGTACCTCATAGACATCTCAACCTTAAATGTTCAAAACAAAATACTGCTTTTTTTTTTTTTTCTGGCAATACGTGGCCTTCCTTGTGATGTCCCCAGTAACAGCTTTTTATCTTCTGCCCACTATTGCTCATTAAAGCAGCACTATCAGCTGTGCAACCTGCAAACGCAGGAGTCACTCTGGATTCTTCTTTTCCTTGCCCACGACATCAGAACACATGTCCACTGGACGTTAATCTTGCAAATTATATCCCAAGTCTATCTCCTTGTTGCCAATGTCGCTGATGGCTGTTACCATCTCCGCCCTGGGCCACGGCAGTAGCCCAGGCTGGTTTCCCTCCTTCCTGTCTTGCCTCTCCACGGTCCATTCTCTACTCAGCAGCAGCAAGGATATTTTAAAAATTAGACAGACCACCCCACTGCCCTGCTTCCAGCTCTCTAGCAGCTTAAGAATAAATTCCAAATCCCTCGCAATAGCCTCCAAACCTGACAGGATCTGGTCCAGCCCACCTATGCTCTCTCTCTCTGCTGTCACCTCTACTCTTCACCCTGTACTCTGGGTTTCTTGAACGTGCCAAATGCATTGCTGCCCCAGGGCATTTGACCTGCTGTTTCTTCACCCTGGGAGACTCTTCTTCCTGTTCTCAACTTGGTGGAGATCCTTCAAATACCACTTCCTCAGAAAGGCCTTTCCTGAGCAGGGAAAGGGAGAATGAAGCCCATTCTACTTCCGTGGAGGGAGTTTTATCCTTTTCCCAATCAGGTTTTCATCCCAGAGGGACTTCTCACAGGAAACAAAGGAGTTAAAGGGAAAGGCGCACTGAGTGCTGATCAGCCCCCAAATGTGCAGAGTGCTCTGCCGTGGCTATGGCAGTGGTAGGTAACAAACCCGTGGAGCAGTCCATGACTACAACCCACCTGTCAGACCTTGACTTGTGACTTTGGGTCTTGGTCCTTGGATAGTCCCCCATGTCCAGGTACTGAATTTTACCAGCCTTCTAAGACCCTCCCAAAAACTCTTTTCTGGTTCCCAGTTAGATGCTTTCTCTCATTCAGATGAGTTCCTAAAGCACTTGGACTCTGATCTTCCTGAGGCCAGGAAACATGCCTTCCTGCTTTTCCCTCCTCCAAGCTTAGCCCTGCACCTGACACCAGCAGGCAAAGGAGTGAGGAAAGACTGTTGGTTACATGGATCATTATCTTGTGACAGTAAAAATCTGCCTTGCCTTCATGGACTTGCTTTTTCCTTCTCCCCACACTATTAGATGGTAAGCACATTGAGGTCAAGGCTGAATCTTAATTCACCTGTGTATTCCTCATGGCGTCAAGAGCAGCATTTCGTTGGCTGTCAATGGATTTCTGTAGCATGGAATCCACCACTGAGGGAAGCAGTCCAGAGTCATCTCAGTCTAACAAAAAGGACCGATGGTGATCCATGCCAGGTACTGCCTTCCAGGAACCTGGAGTGCCACGGAGCAAAGAGGTAGGACTTCTGGCATTTTGTGAGGAGCACAGGGTGCAGTTAATGTGGTGCTGAGGTCTCTGTTGGAGTTTCCTCTGGAGAAGAGTTTTTCCCCTTTACTAAAGATGCCAAATGAGGCCTGGCATGAAACATGGATTCACAGGGCCTTTTGTGTGCAAACAATATATCCATTCTCAAACAGTTTTATATTTCCTCATCTGACTTGCAAGGGTGGCACTTCGTATAAACCACATTGTTTGAGCTGAAAATTGTATTCTACAGATTTCATTTTGATAAGAGAATTCTGGCTTCATCACCAACCAACATTTGAAAAAGTCACATAAAGAATAAATGTCTTGAGAATACATTTTCTCAGTGCACTAATTCTGGTAGGGATCAGCATTCTGCATAGTTCCTTAACTTGTTGCATCCTGAACATTCTTTGATTAACCAGAAGTGTGTGCTGGCCAGGGCAATAATCCTGGAGCAACCACCTTTCCCTCACTTTAGTGACAGCTTCCATGGGTGTGTCACTATCACACAGGCTGGGTCAATGATGCCGGAACCATTGTCATCCATCATCATCACCACCGTCATCAATATCGTCATTACCACCACCACCACTGTCATCATCAACATTCACATTCATTGAGATCTGTCTATGTGCCAGCGCATCTTGCTAAACACTTCATATGCATTATCTTGTTTAATCCTCACATCAGCTTTATGAGGAGCTCAAAGAGGTTAAATTGCTTGTTCCAGGTCATAGGGTTACTAAAATGTGAAGCTACCTGGGCAAAGCAGTTTCCACTGGTGAGCACTGCACAATATGCAATGCATTGATGAACACTATTCACTCACTCCTGGGAGGCTTTTAATCTTCTGAATTGGCCTTGGAAGACACCTTGGCATGGTGGAAAGGGAATTGTTGTTCAAAATCAGGCAGACCTCAGTCCTTTCTCCAGTGCTCTTATTTACCAGTTAGCTGACGTCTGGCAAGTTCCTTAATTTACCCAAGGTTCACCCTCCTTATCCTTAAAGGGAAGATGATAAGAATAATTTTATGAAGTACTGAGCAGAGGTTTCTAATACAGCAGGTGCACAATAAGAATATCCTGACAAACACGGGGTGCTTACTGTGTGCCAAAGAACTTTATTTTCATAGGTTATCTCATTTGATCCTCAGAACAACTCTGTGAGATCAGTACTTTTATTTCATTTCCATTTTATAGATGGGTAAATTGTGGCTCAGAGAGGTGAAGTTATTTGACACCAGTTTTGGAATCAGACAGGCCTGTGAAATGTAATTCTTCCAACTAACAGTTTTCTGACATTAATACTTGAGGCTTAGTTTCTTCACCTAATATATAGATTGCCACCTCGTGAAAGTATGGTAGAAATGGAATAAAACAAGGTAGATAATATGCAGTCAAAAATATTCATTTCATTCCCTTTTTTTTCATGAACTCTCTGCTGCATCTCCTTCCTCTAAATTCGCAAAATATGTTGTGTCTCTCTCATGACCTGCATTATTACCAAATGCTCCAAATGTTCAGCTGCAGGCCTCGAAGAGCCAAAGATCATCTTTGTCTTTGGGTCCCTCACAACATTTTTCACTGATCTTTGTTCCTTATAGGCATTAAAAAATGAACGCATGAATAAGTGAAATAAATAAATGTGTGCACAGAGCCATATGGTGACTGCCCTCAACAGGAGACTTCATGGCCAGCACCTTCAGTGCAATGTCATTGGAAATTTGATTCGAGTGGATATCTTTGGCTCATCACAGGGCAGTATGGTGGACAGAAACCTGTTTTCCCATTTCTGTGGCTGTCCCTTTACAGCAAGGGGAAATTCTAGCCAGTCACTCTTTGATATGGAAGGAGTCAGAAAGCCTGGGAGTTCATGTGCCAGGGGAGAAATGATTCACAGTCATTGCACTGTGTAGGAAGGACGAACTGGGATGCAAACTGCTAGCATGTTCCAGGGTTTGCCTCTCGGTAATGTGAGCTTTGCAGTCTGGCCAGGAGTGAGCTTTTTACCATAAACATTCAGGGCATGCTGCTTATGTTTTAAAAGTGACGTGTTTTAATTTCCAGCCAAAAATACTATATGTTTGGATTGCAGTTTCTCAAGTTGCTAAAAAATTATTCAGAGGAGATGAAAACCTGCCACGCAGTAGAGGAAGCAGCCTGATGTTTAATGCAAAGGCTGAGCCCGCTCTCTGGGAAGCATGGTCTTCTCTTTAAACCAGGCCACAAAAGTAGACACTGCAGAGCTTGTTATTTTCAGTGTCCCACAAATTGGTGCCATTTGTGGCCAACTTGGATTCTCTAGGACCTATAAACAACATCAGGACACTTGGTCTGAATATGTATTTTTTCACTTCTTACGGGCGTATCAGACAAGAGAGGCTAGGTTAAGCTGCAGTTACAAAAAACTCCCAAATTCTAACATCTTATGACAACGAAGGTTGCTTTCTCGCTCAACTACATGTTGCTCATGGGTCAGTGGGAGGCTGTGCTCCTTGTCTTTCCACGAGAGACCTGGTCTGCTGGTGTAGCAGCTACCATCTTGAACCTCGCAGCCACACGCAGGAGGAGAGAGTGCGCATTCCAGAGGATTCACGATGGCAGCTAAACAGTTAAATGCCCTGGCCTAGAGGCAATGCGTGTCACCTCTGCTGACAGGGTTGACCAGAACTGGTCACCCAGCTGCATCTAGACACAAGGAGCCAGGAAAGGCAACCCATTCTGTGCCTGGAAGGAGAGCCGGACAGAAACACACAGCACCAATGAGCTCCACATTGGGAATTTAATGCACGTGAAACTGTTGAGAGAAAAGAAGAGAAAAATCATAATCATATCTCAGGGGAAGAAAAAGCTTGACTCTTAGATTTTTTTTTTAAATCCATTTTGAGCAGGATACAAGATTTCTCTCTCTCTCTCCTTTAACTTCTGAGGAGTTGTTTATAAATTCTCTCTGTACTTGAAAAACAACTATTAGAGTTGAGGCGGATTCTCTGGTGTGTGTGTGGTGTGTGGGGGTGTGTGTGTAGTGTAGTGTGGTATAGCTGACCAGAAGACACAGAGATGCAAAACCTCCCCTGAGCTACCCAAGGACTTAGAGGTTGCTGGAAACATGGAGAATCTTCAGTGTCCAGCTCTCTGAATTGGTCTTGGACAGGCTTATGATGGACCTTCTAAAACAGAGGAGATCCAACAGGTCTTTTGGTTAGAACTTACCTCCTTTCTTAAAGTAGTTCCACGATGCCTGAGCCTCAAGATGAGATCCAGGTTACGCTATGAGGCAGGCTCACACACTGTACTTTTCCCCTCAGGGACAAGAACACTGAGGCTAGGTGACATCAGAAATAATAATAAGCACAATCCCTCCTGTCCATATCCAAATTCAAATGTTGTCCTCTGATAACCCTCTGCCATAGACTCAGCATCAGTATCTGTATTTCTCAGAGGACAGACCTAAGTCCTGGAGCGCTAAGACAATTAACTTAAGGTGGCCTGGTTAGTTAAGTGACAAAGTCAGGATTTAAGCTTAGACATCTGGACACCAGGTCCAGTGCTCTTTCTGTTGTGGTCTCCATGGTAACCAGGAGCCTGTGCATGCTAAGTTTATTTTCCCCTTACTAGCATCCTAAAACATGGGTATGCAATGTCAGGTGTTGAGAGGAACCTCCTCCTGTGTCCCATGTTCTTAACGGAAGAGATGGCAGCAGAAGTGACACGCCATTATTCATGCAGCTTCATGTATTAGTCCCCAGAGGAGGAGTGATGTATCTAATGGCCAAGTTTCAGAGAAGGAACTAGGCATGCTCAGCTCAGCCTTTTCTGGTTTTCTTGAACCCACCTTCAGGGAGGATGCATTCAGGAACAAGTACCAGGTGGTAAGTTTTCCAGGACAAGCCCTGCCCTGGAAACAGGCACACTGTGGTCAGCCCATTTACTGGATGGGTAGATGGGAACCTGAAGTGAAGTGCTGGGAAGCCCACTGTGGCCATAAGATCTAAAGCCATGCTCTTCAAATCACCTTCAGAGATGATATCTTGGTATTTTGATTTCTATCTATGTCCCCTACTTTATTTCTTGGTCGGCTTCAAACTTATTTATGGAAAGGCAGAAAAGGGTAAAATTAATGATCACTCCAAAAATCCAATTTCAGGAAATAATCAGCTGCATATGAATGGATGAAGGTTAGTGTTGAATTCCCCAGTCCTTTGCCTTCCTGCTTTCTTATGATGTAAAAAAGCAGACAGATTTCCAGGGCTCTGTGAAAAGGTTCATGTCTTGTTTTCATCTGAATTCTTCACACCGAATACAGTCCTTGGTCCATGATAGGTACAATGAGAGTGTTTGTAGGATAAATAAAGACGGCAGTTGGCCCAGGAAGGCAAGTCAGAACAATGGACAGAGCTTGAAAAGGCCTGAGTACTCCTGACTCAGGAGCTTTGGAGATTTGGCAAGAGATAAGGGCAGCAGCCTTTGTAAAGGTTGTGTGTGCTGGGGGCCATGGAGACTCTGCACACCAGCAGGCCCTGATGCCTGTGCTTCCTGTCCATGCAAGTTTGGCCCTGAGCTCAGGTCTATTCCAGGGGAACAGGGCATCCTTATCAAACAGGAAGAAACTCCACACACACCTGAGCTGGGGAGCCCTGCACAGGTCTTGCCTGCAGAGGTGGGATTGGCACCCAGGACAGTACTCTTCCCACATGGGCTGTCTCTGATGGGTCACAGGGATCTCAGGATTCACCAGGCCCGAAGCCCGGGACTTTGTTTTGATAGAAGATTCATTTCCTGAAGAAACCTAAAAACTCTCTGTGTGTCTGTTTGTGTGAACGTACCTATACACATTCTGTGCACATATGAAAGACATGCATATACAAACAGTATATGACAACATGTTTTCTCATCCTTTGCTGAAAATCCAAGCCTGTGGTTGTCACTTTTCTTAAAGGTGGTGTGTAATGTTGATGTTTGTGAACAGGATCTGGCATCTGGTTGTCTGGGTTCTGTTCCCAGTTACAGATCACACACACACACACACACACACACACACACACACACTTCCCCAACCCTCAGCAATCCTGAGGTTTTAAATGCAATCCCATTAAGAGTAATTAATTTGTCTTTTACTGGCTCTGGCCTTTGTGTCTTATTTAGAATCCTCAGTCTCTTGATCATCACCATTCCTCAAATTATTTCTGGAAGCCTTACATGGGTTCAAGAACAACGTTGTCACTTTGATGTGGTATCCACCTATTTCTTCTGTCTCTGATGTCCACTGGTAAAGGGGCTGTTGCTTGAAGCTGTTTGCACACAGACCAGAGCATCTAGTGCATGATAGGTCTATGTAGTCAGGCTTCTCCAGAGAAACAGAATCAATAAAAGATATACACACATACATATATACATATGCACACATATACATATGCACACATATGTACACACACAGTATAATAAAGAGACGTATTATACTGAATTAGCTCACACAATTATTGATGCTTAGAAGTCCCAGGATGAGCAGCTGCTAAGCCGGAGATCCAGGAGTGCCAGTGATGTAGTTCTAGTTTGAGTCTAAAGCCCTGAGAACCAGGAGAGCTGATGGCATAAGCTCCAGTCCCAGGGCAGGAGACCACCAGTGTTCCAGCGCATGCAGTCAGGCAGCAGAAGTTCTGTCTTACTCAACCTTTTTTGTTCTATGTACATTTTCAACTAATTGGGTGAGGCCCACCCACATTACGGATGGCAATCTGCTTTACTCTGCCTATCAATTCACATGTTAATTTCACCCAGAAACACCATAACACACACACACACACACACACACACACACACACCCAGAATAATGTTTGACCAAAGGTCTAGGCATCTTGCAGGCCAGTCAAATTGACATATAAATTCACCATCACACTAGGTAATCAGTAAAATATCACTTAATTATGTATTAGTTTGTTCTCATGCTGCTATAGAGAACTGCCTGAGGCTGGGTAATTTATAAAGGAAAGAGGTTTAATTGGCTCACAGTTCTGCAGGGCTGGGGAGGCCTTAGAAAACTTACAATCATGATGGAAGGGGAAGCAAACATGTCCTTCTTCACATGTTGGCAGGAAGGAGAAGTGCTGAGCAAAAGGGGAAAGGCCTCATTAAACCATCAGAGCTTGTGAGAACTTACTATCACAAGAAAAGCAGCATGGTGGTAACAACCTCCACAACTCAATCACCTCCCACTGGGTACCTCCCCCAACACATGGGGATTATGGGAACTACAATTCAAGATGAGATTCGGGTGTGACACAGCCAAACCATATCAAATTAATTAACTAGTTAATTCATTAATGAGCAAAGCAGTATTGCTGCAGATTTGCTTCTCACAATAGGTGCAGGGTCCTGTTTTGGCTACCCTCACACCCATGCAGAAGCTGTCCTGATAAAGTGGGGAGAATATTTTCCTTCCACAGTCACAGGTAGATAACCTGAGGTCAGGAATTCGAGACCAGTCTGGCCAAAATAGTGAAACCCTGTCTCTACAAAAAAATACAAAAAAATTAACTGGACGTGGTGGCATGGACCTGTAATCCCAGCTACTCGGGAGGCTGAGGCAGGAGAATCACTCGAACCCAGGAGGCAGAGGTTGCAGTGCCGAGATCATGCCATTGCATTCCAGCCTGGGCAACAAGAGCGAAACTCCATCTCGAAAAAAAAAAAAAGAAGGCTGCCCCGAACTCCCATGTCTTGTTGAGCTCCTCTGTGCAAACCACATTACAGCTTCTTTCTGCTGTCCACCTCTGACCTGCATGGATGAGGGCTGGCTGGATACACATCTGTAAGCCTGGTCCAGTGCACATGGTCCTCCCTAACCCTCTCCACTCAGGGTGCATGTGGTCTCACCACCCCAACCCATCTCCTTGTTTATCCACCCTCCGCCAGGATGCTACCAGGAGCCCCTTCAATTCAGACTTGTGCTAAACCCTGAGCTTTACACAGATACGCATGGAACACAGGGAGCCCCTGCCAGCAGGGCCTTCGGCAGCTAGTTTATTTTGCTTGAGACTTACGGTCTGCACCTGCTTCACTGCACCCCAGAGGTGTTTATTGGCTCATTGTTACGCCTCCTGTGGGCAGAGCTATGGCCCTCGCTGAGTGCTTTGTTTTCATCACCTTTGGTGGTCACTGCCAAGAAATGAGCAGTCTCTGCTCATCTGTGCTGGACCAAGGCCAGGCTATTTCCAGCGATTGACTTGGTGACTCTCATTGGAAACAGGAACATCAGGTACATGAGGTTGCTCCCCAGACTCCAGAAATGGGGAGGGGATATGCCTCTGAAGCGGACTTCTGGCTCAACGCAGAAAGAGGCAGAATTCATGGAATCTCCATTTGAAAGAATTGGAATTCACCTTAAGCCTGGAATCTACTTCACCACGTCTTCACTGAGTGTTGAGTCTTGGAACGCCTGCTTACACGGATCTGTAGGAGTAGGGGTGCTTGCTACCATCTGCACACAACCCATTGCTAAACATCTCTGGCAATAGAAGTAACAGCAACACTCTGATAATAATTATGATTACAAAGACCATTTATAGAGCACTTCCATATGCCCTGGACTAAGCACCTTACCTGGCTTATCTCAGTCAGTGCTCTCAAGGACTGTGTGGCAGGTGCTGCTGTTATTCCTGTTCTACAGACAAGGAAGCTGATGCTTCCAGAGGGGCTGAGGAACAGCTAAGTGGAGATCTAAATCCAAGTTGTCTAACCCCGAGCTTGTGCTCCTAAGCACCTTCTCTGAGTTCTCTCTCTCTCTCAATTCCCATTCTACTCTCACTTTCTCTTCTGCTTCTTGACTCTAGGTTTGCGCTTTCAGGCCTCACAGTCCAAGTCTTCTCACTCTTTCCCGTGACAGCCCCTCCCAGCTCTGAAAACAGCAATCATGTTCCTGAACTGTGTACTTTTCCATCCATAAGAGCCTCAGCTCAGATCCTTCTGTCTTCCTCCTTTGACGTGGCTTCCAACCCTCTCCCATCAAACTTGCAGCCCATCTCAGGGGCTGTAACTGGTTGTGCCATTCTTGAAGCATAGAGTCCCAAAGTGAGCCTAGGCGCTAGTGACAGATGAGAACAGGACCCTCACATCCCTTGTTTAAGACACCAGGAAACGTGTGTCAACATAGCCCAGGAGTATCTAAGAACTGCCACCTAGGATGCTGACTCATTCTGAGCTCCACGCCAGTGAAAATCTCTGCTGGGAATTTTCCCATTGGCTGTAGCTGCTAAGCCTCTCCTTCCCTGACTTGTTCTTGAGCAGTTTTCTTTTTGAACCTGAGAGCTCAACCTGACAATTGTGTCTATTAAGAATCTTAAGCAATGACAGTCCCACTCTGGATTACACTATGAATCAGAGCAAAACTCTCCCAGACATCCTGTGTGGAAGTGATGGGGAGTTTTGCACTGGCCTTGGTTTGCAAAATCATCAGCTTTGTCAGTCTCAAAAATCAGAAATGCAAAAAGAAAAGATGGACTTGGAATAAGAAGAACTGGAATCTAGTCCCAGGCTTGAATCTATTAAATTAGCTGGGTGACCTCTGGAAAAATGCTTCACCTCTCATTAGCACATAGCATCATAAACAAGTTAAGTTTATCAATCTGGAAAAATGCTTCACCTCTCATTAGCACATAGCATCATAAACAGGTTAAGTTTATCAATCTGAAGATGTCCAGACCCTGAAATCCAACTCCTGGGTGTGAATCCTGGCTCTGATGCTAGTAAGCAGGGTGACCTTGGGTAGCTTACATAATCTCTCTTCAGCTCATCTATAAAGTTTACCCATCTACAAAGTAAGAATAATAATGGCACCTACTTGAAGGGTTATTTTGAGGATTTGCAGAATTAATACAGGCAAAGCACCAAGAATACTACCTGATACATTAACGGCGCAGTATTGAATTACTGCTCACATTTGTTCTTTTACTGAGTTTCACAATAATCGTGCAAGATAAAAGCAGAACAAGAAAGAACTTCGTTGTTTTCTGTTTTTATTTACTTATTTGTTTAAATTAACTAAATGTGTATATAATTGGACATATGACCCAGTATAATCGGAGAACAGATGAGTCAAATTATTGAGGTTTCACTTACAAAACAAACAAAAGATTTAGAAGCACACGTGATTGTTTGGAGTCAGTGTCTTTTTAAAAAAATCTCTGCGCGCACACACTCCTCTGACATTACATAAAATTTGCTGGATGAAAGCAGTTAGGGGACAAAGTGGGAGTGGAACAGAGAAAAAGCAAAAGTGCTAAGTGACCTAGGGGTGGAAGGAACTCAGTACCCCCTGCCCTTCGTCCCACCCAGGCTGAGTGCTAGGAGTCGTGGAGGTAGCAACAATTTCCAATGGGCTTGGGAGATTCAAGAACAGCACGGATTCTTACCTTGCTTCTGAGCAGAGCCTGGGAGGAGGCAAATCTTACAGAATTTTCCTGCATGTTGGGAGCAGTTGCCTGGAGGTGAGGGGGCCTGAGAAACCCTTTGTAGAGATCTCCCTGGTCCAGCAGGGCGTCGTGGAAGACATTGCAGGGAGCCCGTCCTGGAGGGGCGTGTGGTCCTGACAAGCGTTGTGTAGCAGTGACCAGTGTGCGTAAACCAGAGGACTCTTGTCCTCTTGTGCCTCGGTGCTTTGTAAGCTCCCAGAGAACCTGGGAAAATGAGAATGGATTCTCTGATTTGAATAAGATTTTCTGGCACAAAGAGGAAGAGCGGCTAGAAGTAGGAGCTAAACTCACAGGAAATAGATAAAGAAAGTAACATTTCATAAATATCTGAATTCGTTAATCTGAGTTTTTACTCCTAGTATTAGCAGCATAAAAAATATTGAAAAATGCTGGCAAGTCAAAAAAAAATAATAATGTAAATTACCCATAATCCAACACCCACAGTTAGCCACTGCTAATATTTTGACATGCATGAGCACACACACACACAGATAAGATACCCAGATCTACATTCTGACTTATTTTACATTAACAATATTTCTAGGATTTAGATTTTTAACTTCAAAGGAACACAATGAGGGAAAATTACATTAAAATGGAAGCTATGATATTGTAGTATATGGTAAGAAACAAAGGTAAACAAATTTAATATAAATGTATCCTGTGAATCTGTTGATGTATGCATTGCAAATGTCATCATATTGTATTTGTCAAAAATGTCGCTTTTTACCAAAAAATGGAAAAAAAAAACCTTACATAAAACCTAGCTATTGAATGATGCAAACACAATACGACATTTTCTTTATAAATGTTCACACTGAAAATCAGAATTAGCAAAGTATCTTAAAAGTATTATGTAATCATAAAAATGTATATTACATTTATATTTATCAGGAAATCTTTTCTGATCTATGGGTGGAGTTATGGCAAAAATCATTTATCGTTAGGGTTGATTGTAACAACTTTTGAGAAACTGCAGCTCTTTTGAAAAGCTTCAGAGGTCAAACTCTTCACTCTTGCTGCACCTTTTCTTACAGATTCCCTTTTGCTCTCAGCACCTGAAGCACGTTCAGTGGGGTGGCGAGTGACCATCCTCCTTGTTTTTAGGTGCTTCCAATTTTAAACAGGGATAAAATATCTTTTAAAATTTCTACATACATATGCATCATATATACAGTAAATACAGGTTGAGTATCCTTTGTCAGAGATGTCTAGGACCAGAAATGTTTCAGATTTCACATTTTTTCATGTTTTGGAATATTTACATATACATGAGATAACTTGGATAGGGGACCTGAGTCTAAACCCAAAATTCATTTATGTTTCATATATACCTTATACACATAGCTTGAAGGCAATTTATACAATTGTTTAATAATTTTGTGCATGAGACAAAGTTTTGACTGCGTTTTGACAATGACCCAACACATGAGATTGGGTGTGACATTTTCCACTTGTGGTATCTCCCAGTGCTCAATCAGTTTCAGGTTTTAGAGTATTTCAGATTTTGCATTTTTGCTTTGGGATGCTCAACCTGTATATTTTTGTTTTGCAAACTGCTTTTATAACTAAGCAGTATTTCATTCTTTTTTATACATACCTATATTGTCCTTTAAAATACAACATGGAAACATGGAACTTTATTATATGGGATGGCCATAATTTATTTTACCAATCTCCTACTGTAAAATATTTTATTGTTTCTAATTTTCATTATTACCAAAAAAATGCCGTGAATATCTTCAAATATATAACTCTTACATACTATCTGTATTATTTCCTTAGATCAAATTTCAAGAAGAGAACTAGATGATTCTAATTGTATGCATACTTTAATTTTAATTTTAATTTTTTGAGACAGAGTTCCACTCTTGTCACCCAGGCTGGAGTGCAGTGGCACAATCTCAGCTCACCATGACTTCCAACCCCTGGATTCAAGCGATTCTCCTGCTTCAGTCTCCTGAGTAGCTGGGATTACAGGCACCCACCACCACACCCAGATAACTTTTGTATTTTTAGTAGAGACGGGTCAGGCTTGTCTCGAACTCCTGACCTCAGGTGATCTGCTGCCTTGGCCTCCCAAAATGCTGGTATCACAGGTATGAGCCACTGGCACCCACCCTATATGCATATTTCTAAAATTGTTATAACTATTGCTAGATTGTCCCCAGAGAAGTGGTACAGATTTATACCTAATCCAAAGGGCATGAGAGTGTGAGTTTTTATACATTCTCTCCAACTCTGAGTATTCCTTCTATTACTTGCCCATCTAATAGGTAAACATCAAGATATCACACTGTTGGAATACATTTTTATTTATTCATTTCTCTTTCTTCCAGTTCAAGAAATGCTCATGACCTAGCTCATTTCTTTTCTATAAAGGTGCTCTTCTTTTTCTTATTAATTTATACAAATTTATGGAGATATGCTTCTTAATTGTCAAATGGGCAGCAAATATGTTTTCTAATTTGTTGCATATTCTTTTGTTACATTTATATTGTGTTTTGGAGAATTAAAATTCTTTTAAAGAGTTTTATCAGCCAAATCTATATATATTTTTTTCACTTATGAATTACCTGGCAGTTTTGTTGTATTTACTTGGCAAATAGATGAGAAGTTTAGGATGATGACTCTGAACTTCAGAAATCTCAATCTCTCTCAAACACCTTATATATTAGGATGTTCTCATTTGCAAGTAAGTAAACTGACTTAAACATTAAAGAGGACACCTTGACTCACATAAATAAATTGAGAAGTAGGTCATGTACGCTTCAGGCATGGTTTTCAGGGCTCTGCTTCTGTTTTTCAGCTCTGGTCTCCCCTCTGTACTCTTCTAAGAGCTGACTCCATCCTCAATCTGGCTTTCTAATTGGTTGCAAGATGGTGGCCAACAGCAACTGGGGCTTCGTGCTTGCCACGTACATTTACAATGGAAGAAAGAATAACCCTTCCTGCACTGATCAGAAGAGAGGCCAGAGCTCCTCTCTGATTAGGTTGCTCCAACTCATGTGCATGTGTTCATGCCATTTACTGACTGGCTTAAATCTGGTTTATGAACTGATCGCCATGGAAGGGAATGATATAATCTAGGTTAGTTTAGATCAAGAACCCTCCCAGCCAAATCACAAGCTATTTCACAATAGAGGATGTGTGGGCTGGATATTGGGGTAGTAACTACAATATCCACTTAGCTTATTTCTACTCTCTGGAGTGGGAATTGGGCATGACTTCATGGTTGATGAAAAAGCTTTGGAGTCAGGAAGCCTAGGTTTAAATCCTAGTTTCACCCACTTTGACTTCAGTTACAAAAAGGGATATTAATACTGCCTTGATCCATTTTCTGTTGCTGTAAGAGAATACCACAGACTGGGTTATTTACAAAGAATAGAATTTATTTGGTTCGCAGTCTGGAGGTTGAGAAGTCCAAGACTGAGGGGCTACATCTGTCTTCTTGCTGCGTCATAACATAGTGGAAGGCATCATACGGCAAGAGAGCATGCTTGAGAGAGAAAAAGGCAGCTGGACTCTTGCAATAGCTGGCCCACGCCCTCGATAACGACATTAATCCTCGATAATTCATGATGGCAAAGCTCTCATGACCTAATCATTTCTTAAAGGTCCTACCTCTGAATATCATAATAATGGCAATTACATTTCAACCTGAGTTTTGGAGGTGACATTCAAACCATAGCAAATGCCAGCCTCAATAGGAGGAGATGATGATGTACGTGGGAGCCCTGAACACCATGTTTGACCACAGTAAGAGCTTAAAAATGGTCGTTACCAACCTTTTGGTTCCTGGGTGGTTACCTACTTGAGGGCAGAGACTATGTGCATCTTTGAGTCCTCAGAGCCCAGCCATGTGCCTGGCATGGTCTTTAGAAAATGTGTGTTTGGCCGGGTGTGGTGGCTCCTGCCTGTAATCCCAGCACTTTGGGAGACCAAAGCAGGTGGATTACTTGAGGTCAGGAGTTTGAGACCAGCCTGGCCAACATGGTGAAACCCTTCCTGTCTCTGCTAAAAATACAAAGATTGGCCAGTGTGGTGGTACATGCCTGTAATTCCAGCTACTCAGGAGGCTAAGGCAGGAGAATCTCTTGAACCTGGGAGGCAGAGGTTGCAGTGAGCCAAGACCCCACCACTGCACTCCAGCCTGGGTGACAGAATGAGACTCTGGAAAGAAGGAAAGAAAGGAAGGAAGGAAGAAAGAAGGAAGGAAGGAAAGAAGGAAGAAGGAGGGAGGGAGGGAGGAAGGGAAGGAAGGAAGGAAGAAGGAAGGAAGGAAGGATGGAAGGAAGGAGGGAAGGAAAGAAGGAAGGAAGGAAGGAAGAAGGAGGGAAGGAAGGAAGGAAGAAGGAGGGAAGGAAGGAAGTAAGAAAATGTGTGTTCGATGAATGGGTCAGGAGCCATCACCCCTCTCTCAAACAGGAGGGTGCCACTGACAAACCCCTTCTTTCCTTTCAGGCTATTTCCTCATGCTGTTTCAGAATAAAGGGTCCTTCACAGTTTTTGTCCTTGAAGCTTCCAGGAAAGACAGCTCGGGGCACAGGTAGAGAGCTGCATAGGCCATTATAGCCCAGAACCTCATATTCCTCTTCTTTGAAATGGGTGTAAATAATAACATCTGCCTCATATGGTTGTTGAGAGGATTAAATGAGTGAATGCATATAAAGGGCTTGGAACAGTGCCTAGCTCTCGGGGAGCCCACAGTAAGGGGTAGCTACTCGTGCTTGTCCCAAGGGACTGTGCCATTGAAGGACTCTGGAGCCAGACTACCTGGGTTCAAATCTCAGATCTGTCACTTCCTAGTTATGGGAATTCAGGCAAATCACTTCATCCCCTTGTGCCTGTTTTTTAAAATATATTCCTAAAAACAGGGATAATAACAATAGGATTTATCTTATAGGGATGAGAAAATTAAATGAATGAAGATGAGTTAAACAGCTAAAATGATGCCTGGCATCTAGTGAGTGATATGTATTTAAAAAGTTTTTTTAACTACTGAAATTGTTTTTGTAAGGATATCAGTCTTGAAAGTGTCCTCCCCAGGAATGAAAATGTCTCTGATAACTAAGGCCTGTTGAGCAAAGGAGAGCTTTCTTATGATCAGGCTCAGGAGACCAAGAGGGCTGACCCTCTTAGATAATTTCTTCTTGTTCAGATTTCCAAGATGGGGTATGAGTTGTAGGCAGAAAGTCCCAATTTGCCACTCATATGCTGTGTACCTCAGACAATTTCTCCTCTTAGTGTCTCAATGGCCCCGTCATAAAGCAGTTGGTTAAAGCCAAGGTTTCTTATACCCGACCAGCCTGCAAGACTGTGGCAGGACTTCCCATTTCCTCCAGGGAAATAGATGCTCTAACCCAGCCTGGGAGTGAGCCAAGTCCTAATGCGTGCCCTTTGAAGGCGCGCCCAGCTTCACCATTTCAGATGCAATATGCTTATTGCTGGTCTGATTTTTATTGGGAAAAAGCAGCGGTGTACTCTCCAGGTCCCTGGGGTCTGAATTAAAATAAAGGAAGTACTTTAAAAAATCAAATCCAAATAGCAGGACTTGGAGGCGTGCTGTTAAGCCAGGGCATCACAGACCTCGAAGCTGCTTCCATACCAAGTCCTGAGACAAAGCCTCGTGGTAATTGCATTTGGAGGTCCCAAAGGCATTGGTAATGGAGGCAAGATTGTCTCAGAGTCCTGTCTGCATAGCAAAGCAGATAAATCACGAAAGCTACAGCTTGCTGAGTACCTACTAAGTGCCTGGTCCTAGGCCGTGTTACAAACCGGTAAGACGGACAGTATCTTCATTTTACAGATGAGGAAACTGATTCAACGAACAATAAAACTCCATCTGTGGTTACATAGGTACAAAGTGGCAAAGCTGAGACTGGACGCCAGGTTTTTCTTGTGCCAACATCTATATGTTTTTCATTAAACCAGAATCTTTTGAACTGCTGACTGAGACTCAGTAGCAAGTCATTAAATCAGTGTAGGAAGTTGCAGCTAGTATCTTCAAAGATGACATAGATCTGATCATATGCCCTCAAAAAACAAACAAAACGTGAAATAGACTAGAATGGAAAATATGACTGCATTGCATAGGCAAGGGTAACTAGCATTTAATGAAATATATATGTGTGTTTGTGCATTGTGTGTTTATGTACACATATGTATATACATATATACAACAGTGACGTGTATATTTTTATGTGCTGGGTCATGATGTACACCGTATTTCTTACTGCAGTCACAGTCAAAAATAAGAGAAGGCCACTGCCCTAGAATGCATTGCTTCTCAGCTTGTAGGAACCAAGATTTACTAAGATTTTACTATGTGTTTGGAGTGTTTTAAGTACATGAGCTGAATTAATCATTACAACGCTATGATATAGGCACTATTAATATCATCCCTGTTTATAGATGAGAAGACTGAGGTTCAGAGAGTTGAAATAATTTGCCCGTGGTCCAAAACTTAATAGGCAGCAATGCCTGACGTGGAACCTAGACTGACTGATTAGAGCACCTGCACACTTAGCCTCTTTCTTAACATTTCTGCCTGAGATGCCATGAGGGAGGCTTCTATTTGTTAATACAATTTTATTTTTGAGCTAGAGTCTTGCTCTGTCACCTAGGCTGGAGTACAGTGGCATGATCTCGGCTCACTGCAACCTCCGCCTCCTGGGTTCCAGCGATTCTAATGCCTCAGCCTCCTGAGTAGATGGGATTGCAGGCACATGCTACCATGCCCAACTCATTTTTTTGTTTGTTGTTTTGTATTTTTTTTTGTATTTTTGGTAGAGATGGGGTTTCACCATGTTGGCCAGGCTGGTCTTGAACTCCTGACCTCAGGTGATCTGCCCACCTCGGCCTCCCAAAGTGTCAGGATTATAGACATGAGCCACCGTGCCTGGCCACCAGGAGGCCTCTTGACCACAAGAATCATATAGTCAAATCAGTCGGTTGTAAAGAGCCAGGAGGACATTGGGCGTGGCCAACTGTGGTCAGCTGGCTCTGAGCCATTCTCAATTGCCTCAGTCTCCCACCTCCCTCTATTTTCATTAGCAAGACAGTTGTGAAGACCTCTTCTGTCGAATCTGTAGCTTCAAATTTCTTTCATCCTCCAATATTTTAGATTAATTAACCTCCTAATTATTTGGACATTCATTCTCCAACTTGTGTGCAATTCAAATCTATTACACTTCAGGGAATGTGTCTATATTGTGTGTATTCTGCTGCAAACCCCACGTGGTCAGAAGAGAACTGGAGGGGGGGAGATTTGTAGAATCAATTTTTAAAAATTCCAATGTGTTTCTGAGGCATCTGAAGTGTTGATGAGATAGCTGGGGTTCTTGGGTGCTTGACTTTTAAATTCACATTTCTGAAAAGCAAGATACAAAATTGATTATACAGTATGATCTCAACTGTGTTAAAAATGTATACAGAAAGGATTGGAAGGAAGTGAACAGTGGTTGCCTCTGGGTGATGGGGTGATGGGTGATTTCGATTTTCTCCATTTGTTTTTTTTCTCCCCAAATTTCCTGCAATTGATAAAAAGTGTGGCTTTAGAAAATTTGTTAAGTTAAATTTAATTCCAAGGTAGAATGTGGGATTGCATATAATTTTAAGGAGTGAGAGCCAAATGCATCATGGCTTTGAAGCAATTTGAAAGTGTCAGAGCAGTTCGCTAGTAGGGCCTGAGTCCCGAGTCACGTGGCGTATTATGTGGTGTGTGACTCTACTCACATGGTGACTTCCCATTCTTTTCCAGTCACCTCACTCTGAGTTGGGGAACAGCCGCACTGGAGCTCAGATTCTGCCATCCAATAGATAGTCTCACAGGTGGGGTTAGGATCAACTGCTCCAGAGGAATTCATTGCAGAGTCTGACTTCCTGCTAGATGGTACCATTGCCCCGGGCTGATGTCTTGTGTTTCTCTTTGTACCTCCTAAGGCCATGCATAGGACATGGCTCAGGGTAGGATAATAGATGTTTAAGGAATCAATTTGTGTGTACATGTCCTTCTATACTAATCACATATTTAATACTCACAGCAAACCTAGGAGACAGACAGTATTATTATCTCTGCTTTATGAATGGGGAAACTGAGACAAAGATCATTTTTAAATGACCTGGCCAAGATCACACAGCTAGTAAGCAACAGAACTGAGACTTGAATCCATGTAGCGTTGCTGTGCACAGCATTGCCTCTTGGACTTCATGACATTGCTAAAAGTCAAGGCCAGTCACAGGAGACCTGGAAGACCGTTTAGCTCCCAGACCATCAATCGCAGAGGGCAAGAAATGTAAAATTTTGACATTATCTCCAAGTGAAAACTTTCACCCAGTCACAGAGGTACATTGACAGGACTGGAAGAGGATGATGTTTTCTTGGAATGTGGTCTGTTCTGTCATAGGACCATCACCACTGAAATGCACAATGAATCCGTATGTTTCTGTAATCTTGGAATTTTTTTGTGAATCTCACAATTACAATTATAATTCCATTATATCACATATGCACCAGAATCACTTGTTAAATATAAACATGCAAAATATACCAAGATTTTATAACTTTGACATTATGTATTTATTTTAAGCCTTAAAGATAGAAGTGATAGGAGTCTTTTGTGCTCTGGAAAGGCCCTATTTAAATTAGCCGCTCTCCCACATTATCCTTTCTTCTCCCATACCTATTCTTCTTCATAATAGCAAGGTTGACATTTCTAAGCTGATACTCACCATGTCACACTGGTCTTGATTATCTAGATGGCTAGAATACAGGGTCCAAGGGTGTAGGCTTCAGAGCCAGACCTCTTGGGTTCAAATTCTACCACTGCCATTTTGTTAGCTGTGGGAACCTGGGGAATTTAGTTTAACTTTGTGGGTCTCAGTTTTCTTATCTGTAAAATGGACGTAATAGTATCTACCTCAAAGAATTTTTGTGAGGATGAAGTGAACTATTGCCCGTGAAATGCTCAGAACAGTGCCCTGTGTGTAGACATCCAGAGTGATGTTAGCTGTTATTAGGACGGGCGTGATGATGTCCTTGTCTCTACTGGAGTCTGTGCACTTTGAGAGCAAGTGGTGCATTTTATTCATCTCTCTCCAGAACTTCCCAAGAGTTGGGCCCAGAATAGGTGCTCCCAAAACATCTCTTAAATAAACGAATGAATTACTTATAAATGTGGGCTGGCTGCATGTATTTGATAGAGTTTTGGTAAAGATCAAAAGAAAGAAAGGTGATAAAATGCCCATGAAATGTAAGGTATGGAATGAATGTTCCTTTCCTCTGTTGCCTCACCCTTCTTCCAGACCTAGATCCCCTTGACAAGTGTCCTCACTTAAATCACAGAACTGCTTATGGACAGCATTGGCCAATTGGGTCCAACAGACAAGTGCTGAGCAGCAACAGGAAGGTGCTGATCACCTTCCTGTTTGGGAGGCAGGTGCTTACCACCCACCACCAGGCAGGCAGGTACTGACCAAGCACCACCAGGCAGCAGGAGCTGACCAAGCACCACCAGGCAGGCAGGTACTGACCAACCACTACCAAGTAGGCATGAATACTGATGAGTCACTGCCAAGTAGGTAGGTACTGACAAACCACTGCCCAATAGGTAGGTCCTAGCCAAGAAGTTAGGTCCTGACCAATCGCCACCAGGCAAACAAATGTTGACCAACCACCATTAAGCAGGTAGGTGCTAAGTAACCACTGCCAAGCAGACAGGTGATGACCAGTCACCAGCTTGTGTGGGTTATTCTTACCAATTGCCACCAGGTGGATGCTGACTAATGCTTCAAAATGCGGGCACCTAAAGCAGCAAGGCCCAGGCTCAGACCTATCTTTGGTCTGTTTGGTTCCTCCAGGGCAGGCCTATGTCCTATGTCCAGGAACTGAGTCACTGAGTCCTTCTCAGCCTGGTGCTGGGCCAGCTGTGAGTTGACATTACCCTCAGGAAGGAGGAGTTGCCAAGGCAGCAGGCATTCTGGTGAGCAAGTTCTCAGGAGTTATTGTCCCACTTCATCTTCATCAATGGCCTTAATGCTGTCAGGCCTCATCCTTGGCACTCCCCCTCCCCACCTGTTTATGGAATCACTGGCTGCCCCTGTCTTGTTGCAAAAGAAGGAATTTGGGAGAACCATGAAATCACCAGAGGCTTTGCTCTTCTGAGCACAAAACCATGTTCTGTGTGGAGGTGCAATTCCTGTTGGACTCGGGTTCTGATTAATTGTGTACTGGATCCAGGGAAGTGGTCAGGGGAATATGAGTTGGGTTTTGACTTTGCTAATGAATTCCAGAAGTTCTTATTCATTGTACCCTCTTGAATTATGTTTCTAACCATGTATGTGCATGTTCTCTCACCTGGTCTTCCTGTCATTGTAGGTGCAGTGTTAACAGTGCCATTTTCTTTGCCCTGGGGCTGGTGTCAGCAGGATCCACAACATGCTTAGAAAAGAAACCTGCAAGATCCCACAAGTTCTTAAACTTGGTTGGCTTGGAAGGGACTTGACAGCCCCTGTGGGTTTGAAAAAGTCTGTTGCAATTTGTGACCTGTCCTTTGAGCTTTTCCCCTCATTTTGCCTTCAGAGGTTTGTGTATTCGAATCTTAGAGAAGTGTTTGAAATAATTTATTCCTCCAGTCTCTGGTTCTGAGAATCTACTTCGAACTTGAAGTGGCCACTGCAGCTCCCAAGAATGAATAAGACAGATTGCCCTTGCCGTTCTGGAGGCTGTCAGCCATTCAAATAAAGAGCTGGATAACAGCAGTGCTGATCTGTAGGGAAACATAGAAGGAGTAAATAATCTTGAAGGAGAGCTACAGGTTGGGGAGACTGGAGAGAAGGGTGCCTGTGAATTGGACTTTGAGAAGAGGAGGATTCCAATAGGAAATAAGACGGAAGAAAAAATATACCAAATTTTTTTTAAATGGGGAAAAGAACAATTACACACTATTTTCATCAGCAGAGGACCGTGTTTGGCACTGTGGTGGAGTCAGAAAATGATCCTTACCTTTGAGGACAGGAGCAGGGAGAAAGAGACAATGGCGTAGTGTCTGGCCAGCCATGCTGTTCCACAGTCATGGCGCAAAGGAAATATTTTGGGACTATGGAGAAGGGAGTTGATCGCCTGTCAAAAAGGTGTTGGCACTTGGTTGTATTTCTCTTTTGAGTTTCTGCTTAGTTCATGATTTCGTGGAAAATGCCTTTCCCCTTCCTGGAAAATTTTCCTGGAAAATCTCCTTCCCTTTCCCATCCTCCATGCCATCATCTTTCTACAAATGGAAGACAGTCCATCTCTTGAAAATGATAACAGCTAACATGCATGCACTAGCTGTGGCGTACAGTACCTTATTACATTCTCAATGTTCATATTATCTCACAGTTTCTGTGATTCAGGAATTTGCATGTAGGGTATGTAGCTGGATCCTCTGTCTCAGGGTCTCTCCTAAGCTAAATCAAAGTGTTGCCTGGGCCACATGGTCTTAAAGCTCCACTTGGGGGAGGATCTGCTTCTGAGCTCCTTCATGGGGTTGCTGGGAGGATTGGGCTCCTTGCGGGCTGTTGGCTAGAGGCGGTGCTTAGTTCTTTGCCACATGATCCTCTCTGCTGGACAGCTCCCAGAAAGGCAGCCTGATCATCAGAGTAGCAGGGGGAAAGGGCCAAGAGGAAGTACAAGCAAGATGGAAGTCATAGCCATCTTAGAGCCATCTTATGTCCCAGTCTTAGAATCGACACCCCATCCTTTCTGCCATATTTTTTTCATCAGAGGTGAGTCACTAGGTCCATCTCACACCCAAGTGGTGGAGATTAGATAAGGGCATGAATCCTAGGATGGGAGCCAATGTAGAAGCTCACTGTCACAACCACTCTCTAGAATAGGGATTCTGTCTCTTTTAGAAAAGGAAACCGAAGCCTTGCTGTGGTTCATACACCAAGTGGCAGAACCAGAATGAGAACCAGCGGTTCTCCAAAGCCCACCTCTTTCCATGACATCAGGCTGCCCCTGGTGGCTGGCTGAAGTCTTTCAGGACAGGGCAGGTGAGGCACCACCCCCGATTCACCTGTTCAGGTGGCTTGCTTGACAGCTGCTCAGCCTCACACTGAAGTTTAGACTCAAACCTGCATCCCTTTTGTATTCTCTCAGATCCTGAAAACATTTCTTTCCATTCCAGTTTTAGACAGCAGCGAGGTACAGGAGACGCCAAATATGTGATATCCTCTGTGCAGCTCCTGTCCCAAAGCTTCTCGCTAACTTCCCAGGGTCTGGTTGAAAGCACTTGAATGAGAACATGCACCTTGCCGTGATGTACTTTCTCCACAGATGATTAATCAGGAGCGTCCCCGTATGGTTTGGCACAGATGGAGGTGAGGGAGACAGCCAAATCGTAAATCCAAATAAATTTATAGCTTCCCCATCCATCCCATTGTTACATCAGGACAGCTGTGTTTCCCTTTACTGCTTGAAGATATGGAAGAAGTTTTGCATACTGGCAGCCTCCAGAGAGGCTAAACCCACCAGGCAGTTTTTTTGTTTGAAAGTAATCAAGAGGACATTGGATTTGAGGAACTTAAGACTTTCAACTTAGTCGACAGAAATTGCTTTATAGAAGTTCCAAAAGAAACTGTTAAGGCACTTAATATTTGCTGCTTTAAATTGATGTTCTTTCTTTTTCTTTTTTTCTTTTTTCTGAGATGGAGTCTTGCTCTGTTGCTCAGGCTGGAGTGCAGTGGCAAGATCTCCGCTCACTGCAACCTCCACCTCCCCAGTTCAAGCGATTCTTCTGCCTTAGACTCCCAAATAGATTACAGGCGCATACCACCACGCCCAACTAATTTTTCATATTTTTAGTAGAGACGGGGTTTCACCATGTTGGCCAGGCTGGTCTTGAACTCCTGCCCTCAAGTGATCCACCTGCCTCTGCCTTCCAAAGTGCTGGGATTACAGGCGTGAGCTACTGCACCCAGCCTGAAGTTCTTTTTCATTTGCATTTTTTCCTCTGTTTTGAAACTTCTCAAAGATTATGATCTTTACATCCACACATCTCTACTCATCTTGCCCATGGTAGGTGCCTGACAACTCTGTTTTCAAAGCATGTGTAACTATCTCTTTAATGAATTTAAACAGCCATCTTTGTATTCATTTTGGTTCAGTCTTTTATCTTTTCTGAAGTCTGGAGTGGCAGAAAGTGCCCCACACTTGTAGCAGTTCCTACCTATAGTGGTTCATTCAGTCTATATGGCCAGGAGGTGGTGTTGCAGGAATTTGTTATTGCACATTTAAGACTTTTATAATTACTGAAGAAATTTTCCGAGGAGCCCATGGTACTTTATGCTGATTCTGTGCAATGCAGCTCTATAGAGGACATCTGTTGTCTGTTCCTGGTCTGGTCCTGATTTCTGGGTCTGCCGTACATGGGACCCTGACCCTTGCCATGCCATAGCTTCTTTTGTTTGTTTGTTTTGTTAGAAAACAGTAAACCATCTCTATCTTAAAAAGAGTGATGACAGACAAGCTTCTCAGTAAAAGGAATGTTGGCCCAGGAACCAGACCTCTGTGTAAAACCTGCTTTATTTCTGATATTGTCCCTTTTATGGGTGATGGTAAAAATACTTACCTTGTCCTGCCATCTCCTTGCCATATGGCCTTCGTCTAGCAAGCTACCTTCTGAGCCCAATTTGACCTGTCTCTATAATGAGACTACTGTTATTATCCTGGTGACTTTACAGGGTTAATGTGGGAACCACAAGAAGTAATGAGTATAAGCCAGTCTACTGCATGATGTTAATGGTGACAATAATGATTGTAATAGCTATCATGTACCACACAGTCACTGTATGTTGGGAAGTATATTAAGTGCTTTATGTGAATGTTCTAATTTAATCCCCATGACAATACTATGAAGTGGATAGGATATGCCCATTTTACAGATGAGGAAGCTCAGGCCTAGAAAGGTTAAGTGGCTTGCCTGAGGTTATACAGCTAGGAAGTTATGAAGGCAGAATTTAAACCCAGACAGCCCAACTCCCAAATCCATGAATTGTTTTATCTACACAAAACTGCTGCACACCAAAAAGCACTATATAAACACACAACTATGTTACCTTTCCTCCACTTTACACAAGTGTAAGGTGTTGATATTTTATTTTTCACATTTGGCCACAGAGTACATTGAAATCTGTGGCCATTCACAAAGTAAGAAGCATGTGAGATTTTCAACATGGGTGCCCAAGACCATTCAATTGGGAAAAGACAGTCTTTTCAATTAACCGTGCTGGGAAAACTGGATATCCATATGAAAAAGAATGAAGCTGGACCCTGACTTTATACCATATAAAAAGTTAACTCATAGTGGGTCAAAGACTTAAACGTAAGAGTTAAGTGAATAAAATTCTTTGAAGAAACATAGGGGAAAACCTTCATGACATTGGATTTGATGATGATTTCTTGGATATGACATTAAAGGCACAGCATCAAAAGAAAAATGAGATAAACCGGACTTTATCAAAATTAAAAACCTTTATGCATCAGAGGACACTATCAAGAAAGTGATAAAACAACCCAAGAAATGGGAGAGAATGTTTGCAAATCATGTGCCTGATAAAGGATTAATGTTCAGAATATGTAAAGAACTCTGACAACTTAAAAACAAAGAAAGAAACAAAAATTCAGAAATGGACAGAGGGCTTACATAGACATTTCTCCAAAACAGATATGCAGATGGCCAAAACATACGTGAAAAAATACCCAGCATCGTTATTCATTAGGGAGACACAAATAAAAGCACAAGATGCCACTTCACAGGCATTAGGAAGCTACTATCCCCAAAACGGAAGATAACAAGTGTTGACAAGGATGTGAAGACATTGGAATCCTGGCGCATTGCTGTGGGAATGTAAAATGGTGCCACCCCTATAGAAAGCAGAAGAAGGCTTCTCAAAAAGTTAAGCATAGAATGACCATATGATCCAGTGATTCCACCTCTAGGTATATGCCCAAAAGAATTGAAAGCAGGGTCTCGCACAGATGCCTGCACTGCAGTGTTCATAGTGGCATTATTCACTATAGCCAAAAGGTAGAAGCAACCCAAATGTCTATCAACAAATGAAACAGATGAACGGATAAACAAAATGTGACATATATATATATATATATATATATATATATATATATATACACACACAATGGAATATTATTCAGCTTACAAAAGAAATGACATTCGGATGCATGCTACAACATGGGCAAACCTTGGAAATATTATGCTAAGTGAAATAAGCCAGACACAAAGAGACAGATATTGTATGATTCCACTTGTATGAGGTACTTAGAATAGGCAAATTCGCAGAGAAAGAAAGCGGAATACAGATCACCAAAGGATGAGAGAAGAGGGGAATGGAAAGTTCTTATCTAATGGACAGAATTTCTGTTTTTTTCTAGAAATGGATGGTGTTGACGGTTGCCCCACTTTGTAAATGTGCTTAATGCCACTGAATTGTACACTTAAAAATGGTTAAAATGGTGAAATTTACGTTATATGTATTTAACCACAACAGGGAAAAATGTTTATGCATGTAAGAAATCTTATTTTAGAATATTTAGGTCTTGTTAATTTGAATTGTTTCATTAAAAATAATTTTGATTATGTGTCTCACTATTTAAAAATAACATTTCATTGAAGAAAAAGTAGAAAAGTAGACAAACCAAAAGGGGAAAAATAAAACATTCATTATCCTAGACATAGCTACATTTAAAACCTTGTGTCCTTCTAGACTGTCTCTCTCCTGTTTCATTTCCCTCCTTTCTTTTTTTCCCTTTTGATTCAGTTCCATACTCTTCCATTCTTCAGGAATGTTGAGGTCACCTTTTTTGTGTGTGTGAGTTCTCATCTATACCAGAGTTTAGTGTTACCCATCTAATGGGGGGAAACACTTTCTAAAACTAAGCGAAGTGATAAAACACTGAAAAGAAGCCAAGAAATGTGTGATCAGAATGCTCAGATTCATGCTGAGACCATTTGGAAGTTGCGTTGGAAGGGACAACTTTCAGCATGCTGCTCCCAGAAGTCTGAAGACATGTGGCCAAAGAAAGGATCTGCAGTGTTTGATTTAATCCATATCAGAGAACAAAATAATAATTTTTAGTGGCTGCGATTAGTCCTTTATTCTAGCCTCTTTAATGGGTTATAGGGCAGGGGAAACAACTGCTTAGCTGCATACTTGGCCTACGAATAACATTTGTGGACATTAGAGTCCCGTGTCTGCTCAAACAAGAGCCTGCTGTAGCTCTACCTTTATCTCTCGGATTATGCAAAATAATTATATATAAATATTATTTTAATTATTATCCAGCTAATCATAGAGTACAGTTTTATTATTCTTTATCTGTAATAATATAAAAAGTGAATTAAGGCCAGGTGTGGTGGCTCACACTTGTAATCCCAGAACTTTGGGAGTCTGAGGCAGGAGGATGGCTTAAGCCCAGGAGTTCCAGACTAGGCTGGGCAGCAGAGCAAGACCCCAACTTTACATTAAAAAAAAAAAAAGAGGATGAATTGATGATTGTGGAGCCAGTGATCTTCTGCTCCAGAGGGGGTGCTCTTCCTGCCCTTGAGTACGAGAGGTTCTGCCAAGGCAGGGTTTGGATGGGCATCCCCTTCAGGAGCTTTGCCTACCATGGTACAAGTCTCTCCTGCTACCTGTGGTTGCTTGGAAGAAGGAAACATTACTGAAGCTGAGATTTGGCTTGTGGGGTCAGCGAAAGAATGAAAGCAAGCCTGGTTTTTAGGGGCAACGTGGCTCTGGTGCCGATTTGGCATTTCACAGTATTCATTCCCTACAGGGCTGTCTGTCTCCCTTCTTAAATACAGTTTCAAGAGCGAAGTAAGGACCCAACTTGGAATTTCTATTTTAATTATTTTAGGTCCTCTTAGGAAATTACATCCAGTAATTTCCATTTCCTGTTGGCTCTGTTCCATGCGTTTTTGTCTAGCTGTGCATCCGAGGCATGACGCCTACTTGGGCTGGCTTCCTTTGGCCTCTACGGCTCCTCCTAAGTCCTGCCCTGTGTGGGGGGGGGCATGACAGGGCTGCTGGGTCTTCTGGGAGTCGACACGTTGTTTGCTGATCTCCTCCTCTGGGGAACGTTTCAGATGGTCCTCAAGCTTATCCTGATCCTTTCCATCATCCTGCTCAGCTCTTGAAGCTATCATAATGCTTTCTCCAAATAAATCTTAAAGATCATTAATTAATTCACTCATTCAACAAATATGTATAAAGCACTTATATTTCAAGGTCTCTGTTAAGCACAGGACATAGTTATGAATGAGAAAATCCCTATCCCTGAGTTCAGTTGAAATGAAGAAGTAGGTAGGTTCTCAGCTCTCTACACATAATTGCATAGTTCTTAGGCAGTGAGTGTAATCACAGAGTCTTAGGAACATAGAACATGTGTAACGATTACTCCTTTTCTCTCTTCCTCCTTTAGTTTCTAAGATAATCACAAACCTGCTTCTCTTCCTGCCTCTCTGACCAACCATGAAATGTTGGCATTAACCAGGATTCGATCCCATGTTCTCGCCTCTCATCATGCCATATGGGTCTTCTTCTTCCCGCATGTTTTTTCTTCCTTGTGGACTTCAGCTACCTCCAATTGCTGATGAACTCTCAGTTTATTTCTCTGTGTGGGACCTCTCTCCTGAGCTCTACATGTTATTCCACTGCCTATGGAAAATATGTCCCACCAGGACCTCCAATAAAACATGTAAAAATCTTCATCCTTTTCCAAACCTGCCATCTTGATCATCATCTTCCCAGTCCCACAGAAACCTGGAACTCTAGCAACGGGTCCAGTCACTCCATCACTTACATTACTTTTCCTCCCACCCTCATCTCCCAATTGAGAAGTTGATTCTTAACTTTCTGCATATTTCACCTCCTCTTGAAATTCTCATCACTACCTTCTCCCTCTTAGTCTAGGCCAGTGCCTTTCAAGCTGTTTTACTGGAGTCTTTTCAGGGGCTTCTGAGCTTGGTGTGGAAAGCGGTATTAAGCAGGCTGGATTATGGGCGTCCTGTCCCTGACTCAACCAGAGCAACTTCAAGTTTATCTGTGTTTGCGTATTGTTTGAAGAGCATCCAGTGGCTAAACATTGAAAACCATTAGTCTTAAATCCTTAACATTTTTTTCCTGGATTTTTGCAGGGGTCCAGCAAACCACACCTCCCTGTTCTTCACCCATAGAATCCAGTGGTTCTTAGCCTTTTCTTAGCTGGGAAGGCTGAGGTTCATACGCCGGGCGCACTTCCTGTTGTGTGTAACACCTAATGTACAATAAAACCATTAGAATGCCAGCGAATGAGTGTGGTGCTGTTGTAGGCATAACCTTGAATCCACTCTAATGTATTAAAATAAGTATATCCTCTCTGGTCTTTAGCTGTTATATGTGATCAAAGGCTTGCAGCACATCTCCCAGATGATCTCAACTCTGCTCTAACCCACTCTCATCCACACTTGTTGCTGCCTTCTACATGAGGGAATCTCAGTCACTCTCCTGCTCGACACACTTCAGTGCCTCCAGGTTGGCTCTCAGATGGGTTTCAGCTCCTTAGCGTGGCTGGCAAGTTCTGCATGATCTGGTCCTGGCTAACCTTCCCAGCTTCAGCTCTTGCCCCAATTCCCCATGCGCATATCATCCCCACCCAGCACCCACCCAGGCTGGCCAGGCTTCTGGGCATTTGCTTATGCTTTTCCTTCTGCCCATCACTGCCCCTTCCTTTCTCCTCCCCCTTCAGCCTGCATCTTGAACTCCAAATGATTTTTTTTAGATGAAACAGTTTCATATTTCCCAGTAACTGCCACCTGCATGCTCCCTCAATCCCTTCTTCCTTTCTTGCTGGGTAGTGAGGAGAGTTAGTCACATCTTAATCCAATACTTTTTCAGTTCTATTTATTTCTTAAATGACTCGCTCCTCTCCTTACTCAGTCCTGATCTATTTTAGCTTTTCATTTCAGAAAAATTTCAAATGTGCCGGAAAGTTGCAATAATAGTAAACCTTCCCATACCCTTCAGCTGCCTTCACCCGTTGTTAACACCTGGCCACATTCGCCTCTATCTTTTTCTCCTTGTCTCTTTATGTGTGTGTGGGGGAGTGTGTTTTTATACATACACACACACATATTCATATTGCTATTATTATCTGCTTAACCATGTGAGAGTAATTGTATACACCAGTACCCTTTAACACTCAAGGCTTCAGTAGAAGATCTCCTATAACATTTTTTTTTACATATCCATGACACATTAATCAAATTCTCGATATTTAACATCGAAAACAATTTATTATCTAATAGAGAGTTCATATTCATACTTTCAATTGTCTGTATACTGTTCTTTATAGCAATTTTTTTCTGGCCCAGGACCACCAATTTATTTGTAAAGACCATCTCCAAATGCTATTTGCTCCTTGAAGTATTTTTAAATTCCCTTTTGCCTGTTGGCACCGACCACTCCCTCCTGTGTTCACCTTCGCGCTCCAGTCTTCCATCACAGTGTGTATAATATTTCATCGTGTGTGCCTGTTTAGGTGTTTTGGTCTTCCTCACCAGACTGCAAACTCCTTGAGAAAAGAGGCGGTATCTCATTAATCCCTGTCTCCCCAGTGCCTGCTATACAAATGGATTCAGTACTGAGTATTAATGACTAGCTTGGATTAGATATTTGAAACTCTCGGTCCACGGTGATGCTTTTCTTTTTGGTGCTATCTTCTCCTCCGTGTTATTTAAGCATTTGTGTGATGGTAAGCTGGTGGGATGGGGGAGCGCACTCTAGACTGAGCATGAGGAGACCCTGATCCTAATCCCAGTTCTGTTTCTAACCAGCAAGATTGCCTGGGGTAAGTTATTTCATCTTTGTGAATTTCAGCTCCTTGTTCCGTATTGTGTAGTTAGCATTACTTGCTCTGCCCACCTCACTGAGGTGTTGGGAAAATCAAACACGGGAGTATGACAATGTTTTGAAACGGTGATGTTATTTCTGAGGCCATATGGTTGTCTGCCTGCAAGGTGTGTTTTTAGTTCCAGGTCTGTTGGGATCACCGTGTTTCCATATCTCACTCTGGGGCTCTCACTCTGTCTGCTGGGAGGCTGGAAGTGCTGGGTGTGTGCAAGAAGCACACAGACCAGCAGTTGGCTTAGGCTCCTCGAGCTGGGTTAGCTGCAGTGGGTTAAATAGTGAGCCTCCAACATTCACGTCCATCTCCAATCTCAGAATGTGACCTTATTCAGAAGCAGGGTCTTTGTAGGTGTGATTTTAAATTAATATGAGGTCATCCTGGGTTAGTATGAGGCCTTAAATCCAATGACAGGTGTTGTTCCAAGGAAGCCATCTGAACACACACAGGGATCAAGGCCAGGTGACCATGGCAGCAGAGACTGGAATGACGCAGCTATAAGCCAAGGAAGAACAGAAATTGCCAGGAGACACCAGCACCTGGGAGCATACAAGGAAGGGTTCTTCCACAGAGCCCTTGGACGAAGCATGGCCCTACTGACATCTTGATTTCAGATTTCTTCCAGAAATGAGAGAGAATAAATTTCTGTTGTTTTAAGTCATCCAGTTTTTTTGGTAATTTGTTTTGGCAGCCCTAGGAAATGAATATAGTGACTTTCCCCTCGCTACGTGCATGACCTCTGTGTTGGCAGAACCTTTTTGCTGGAGCCAAACAATCAGGCGAGTGAAAGAGGTGGAAAGGGGTGGAACTAGGTCGTGAAGGCCGTGCCTCTCTAATCCACTCTGCAGATTTTAATTCTATGGGAGGACTTGTGGTCTGCTCAGAAGACAGCGCAGGAAGGTCTCTGGTTGGCCCCAGGAGTATGCCCCATCTTCTTCCATGGTCTTAGGAGAAGTGACCTGCGGTAAAGGTGTACAGAGCCAGAACTTTCCACCTGGGCTCCAGCGTCCTCAGGATGGGCTCTCTGGATAGTTTCATTGGCAGCTTTAGCTTGTGAGCTCACTGAGCCTTGGGAGGGTTTGTCATGGCCTTGAGGGAGTTGGCTCAGTTATTAGTGGAGTCTGGAGATTTGGGCCTATGCCTGCCGGTGCCGTTTGATGCTGAAGGAGATATTGCATCTACGATCCGGGTGCCTCTTCTCTGCCAAGGCATGTCCTTGCCACGGCTGGTCTCCTTCCCTGATGCAAGAAAGAACTACTCCACTCCTCAAGGTGCCCTTGTGGACCACTGGCCCCTTGCCTTTCCTCTCTGGGGAAAATGGTATCTGGGCAGTTGCCATTATCCAGCCCTGCCTTGTGAGTGTTGGAGAACTAGAAGGAGGAAGAGAAGGATAACAGGAGGACACAGAGCTGAGAGTCTTTCCTCGGACTGAAATCAGCTCCAGGGGCCACCCACTTCCACTGTTATGATGTCACAGAAAGGAGCAGCCGGTGGAGGGGTGGAGGAGACCATGAAGTCATCTGGCTCAGTGCCCTCTTCAATGCCACCAGGATGGTAGAGATTGGAGCCTGTTCCTGGCAGCTGTGCCCTTGAATACCTAAGACCACACAGCAGCAAAATCAGGGGATGCGCTCACTGGGCCAATGCCCATCTGCTCACCTGGGATGATCTACTGGGCTCTCACACAGTCAGCAGACCCAGACTCCTCACCTTAAAGACTGTGTTAGTCTCTCACCATCAGACCACAGACTCAGCTTCTCTTGGGATAATTGGAGATGGCTGATAATGAATGTGAAAAGATGATTCATGTTATATTTAGGCAAGACTCTGGGTGTGCGTGTGAAGGCGAATTGCTCAAAGTTGTGTTGGGGTGCTGCTGATTATATCAAAGCCTCTGGGGGAGGCAGGGGAAGGCAAAATGTAATGCTGCAAATTTTAATATTCTAAGGAAGCCATCACCTAAGAAACTTTCTAGAGAATGATCTGTGGCCATTGTTGACTTTGCCTTCATACCCTCCAGAAAATGCTGTGTTGTTTTAAAAGTTCTTTAGGGGAAAGAAAGTGAGAGAGACAGACCTTATCCTTATGTAACGATCAAATGTAGCATGATGAAATTGCCAGAGTCAACAGGAAACAGGGGAGCAGAGCTCCTATGAAGACGAGAAAGAAGGGGGCAACATTTGGCCTTGTCTCCTCCCCTGCCTCTTCCCCTGCTCTGTGGGGTTAGCACCTTGTCAAATGCCTATCTGATCCTAGTGAGAAAACTCCAGTGAGTAACTGTGTTGACCTATTTGAGAAGTTTCATGGTATCACCAGTGTTATTTTGTACTCAGAGCCACTCCAACTGATGACAGCTGGATTTACTTCCTCCCCTCCTTCCTCCTCCTCCTTCTTCTTCTTCATCTTCATCTTCTTCTTCTTCTCTTGCTTCAAAATCATGGCACCCCTTGCTGTAAAAGCTGAGAGAGTCAATTAGAGTTAAAGAATTCCATCTGTAGCCTCATTCCTTTCTCCTACAAGGGAAAGGCAGGGGTCAGATGTGAGACATGGGTCAAATGTTTCTGCATTTCTCCTCTATCTCAAAGGGAGATGAATTATGTTGTAGCTTAAACAAACTTTAAAGCAACAGAAATTAAAAGAGACAAAGAGGGACATTATATAATGGTAAAAGGCCTTGTCCAACAGGAAAATATCACAGTCTTAAACATACATGCACCTAACACTGGAGCTCCCAAATTTACAAAACAATTACTAATAGACCTAAGAAATAAAATAGACAGCAGCACAATAATAGTGGGAAACTTCTTTTTTAAAATTATACTTTAAGTTCTGGGGTATATGTGTAGATTGTGCAGGTTTGTTACACAGGTATACACATGCCATGGCGGTGGTTTTCTGCATCCATTGCCTCGTTATCTACATTAGGTATTTCTCCTAATGCTATCCCTCCCCAATCCCCCCACCCCTGCTATTCCTCCCCTAGTTCCCCACCCCCCAGGTCCTACTGTGATGTTCCTACTCCACTGACAGCACTAAACGGGTCATCAAGACAGAAAGTCAACAAAGGAACAATAGATTTAAATTATACCTTGGAACAAATGGGCTTAACAGATATATAGAGAACATTTCATCCAACAACTGCAGAATACACCATTCTATCCAACAGTGCATGGAACTTTCTCTAACGTAGGCCTGTGACAGGCCATAAAATGAGTCTCAATAAATACAGAAAATTGAAATTATATCAAGCATTCTCTCAGACCACAGTGGAATAAAACTGGAAATCAACTCCAAAATGAACCTTCAAAACCATGCAAATACATGGAAATTAAATAAACTTCTCCTGAATGAGCATTGGGTCAAGAACAAAATCAAGATGGAAATTAAAAATTTCTTCCAACTGAATGAGAATAATGACACAACCTATCAAAACCTCTGGGATACAGCTAAGGTGGTGCTAAGAGGAAAGTTCATAGCCCTAAATGCCTACATCAAAAAGTCTGGAACAGCACAAACCAATAATCTAAGGTCACACCTCAATAAACTAGAGAAACAAGAACAAACCAAACCCAAACCCAGCAGAAGAAAGGAAATAACAAAGATTACAGCAGAACTAAATGAAATTGAAAAAAAAAATGCCAAAGATAAATGAAACAAAAAGCTGGTTCTTTGAAAAGATAAATAAAATTGATAGATCATTAGCAAGATTAACAAAGAAAAGAAGAGAGAAAATCCAAATAACCTCACTAAGAACAGAAGCAGGAGATATTACAACTGACACCACTAAAATACGAAAGATCATGCAAGGCTACTATGAACCTTTATGAATATAAACTAGAAAACCTAGAAGAGGTGGATAAATTTCTGGAAAAATACAACCCTCCTAGCTTGAATCAGGAAGAATTAAGTACCCTGAACAGACCAATAACAAGCAGCAAGATTGAAATGGCAATTTAAAAATTATCAACAAAAAAGTCCAGGACCAGATGGAATCATAGCAGAACCCTACCAGACATTCAAAGAAGAATTGGTACCAATCCTTTTGACTGTTCCACAACATAGGGGAAAGAAAGACTCCTCCCTAACTCATTCTATGAAGCCAGCATAACCCTAACACCAAAACCAGAAAAGGACACAACCAAAACAGAAAACTACAGACTGATATCCCTGATGAATATAGATGCTAAAATCCTTAACAAAATACTAGCCAACCAAATCCAACAACATATCAAAAAGATAATCCACCATGATCCAGTGGGTTTCATACCAGGGATGCAGGGATGGTTTAACATATGCAAGTCAATAAACGTAGTACGCCACATAAACAGAATTAAAAACAAAAATCACATGATTATTTCAAGACACGCAGAAAAAGCATTCAACAAAATCCAGCATGGCTTTATGATTAAAACCCTCAGAAAAACTGGCATACAAGGGACATAACCTTAATGTAATAAAAGTCATCTATGACAAACCCACAGCCAACATAATACTGAATGGGGAAAAGTTGAAAGCATTCCCTCTGAGAACTGGAACAAGACAAGGAGGCCCACTTTCACCACCCCTCTTCAACATAGTACTGGAAGTCCTAGCCAGAGCAATCAGACAAGAGAAAGAAATAAAGGGCATCTGAATTGGTAAAGAGGAAGTCAAACTGTCACTGTTTCCTGATGATATGATCATCTACCTTGAAAACCCTAAGGACACCTCCAGAAAGCACCTAGAACTGATATAAGAATTCAGTAAAGTTTCCGGATACAAGATTAATGTACACAAATCAGTAGCTCTTCTATACACCAATAGCGATCAAGCAGAGGACCAAATCAAGAATTCAACCACTTTTACAATAGCTGAAAAAATTTAAAATACTTAGGAATATACCTTACAAAGGAGTCAAAAGGCCTCTACAAGAAAAACTATAAAACACTGCTTAAAGAAATCATAGGCAACACAAACAAATGGAAACATAACCCATGCTCATGGATGAGTAGAATCAATATTGTGAAAATGACCATACTGCCAAAAGCAATCGACATATTAAATGCAATCCCCATCAAAATACCATCATCATTCTTCACAGAGTTAGAAAAAACAATTCTAAAATTCACATAGAACCAAAAAAGACCCCACATAGCCAAAGCAAGACTAAGCAAAAAGAACAAATCTGGAGGCATCACACTACCTGATTTCAAACTATACTATAAGGCCATAGTCATCAAAAGAGCATGGTACTGCTATAAAAATAGGCACATAGACCAATGGAACAGAATAGAAACCCAGAAATAAACCCAAATACTTACACCCAACTGATCTTTGACAAAGCAAACAAAATCATAAAGTGGGGAGAGGACGCTCTTTTCAACAAATGGTGCTGGGATAATTGGCTAGCCACATGTAGAAGAATGAAACTGGATCCTCATCTCTCACCTTATACAAAAATCGACTCCAGATGGATTAAGGACTTAAACCTAAGACCTGAAACTATAAAAATTCTAGATGATAACATTGGAAAAACCCCTCTAGACATTGGCTTAGATAAGGATTTCATGACCAAGAACCCAAAAGCAAATGCAATAAAAACAAAGATAAATAGCTGGTACCTAATTAAGTTAGCTTTTGCACAGCAAAAGGAACAGTCAGCAGAGTAAACAGACAACCCGCAGAGTAGGAGAAAATCTTCACCATCTATACATCTGACAAAGAACTAATATCCAGAATCTACAATGAACTCAAACAAATCAGTAAGGAAAAAAAAATCCCGTCAAAAAGTGGGCTAAGGACATGAATAGACAATTCTCAAAAGAAGATATACAAATGGCCAACAAACATGTGAAAAAATACTCAACATCACTAATGATCAGGAAAATGCAAATCCAAACCACAATGCAATACTGCTTTACTCCTGCAAGAATGGCCATAATCAAAAAATGAAAAAACAGTAGATGTCAGCATGGATGCAGTGAACCGGGAACACTTCTACACTGCTGGTGGGAATGTAAACTAGTACAGCCACCATGGAAAACAGTGTGGTGATTCCTTAAAGAACTAAAAGTGGAACTACCATTTGATCCAGCCATCCCACTACTGGGTATCTACCCAGAAGAAAAGAAATCATTATTCGAAAAAGATACTTGCACACACGTTTCTAGCAGCACAATTTACAATTACAAAATCATGGAACCAACCCAAATGCCCATCAATCAACAAGTGGATAAAGAAACTGTGAGAGAGAGATATACATATATATATGATGGAATATATACATATATATGATGGAATACTACTCAGCTGTTAATTTATTCCTTTTTATGGCTGAGTAATATTCCATCATATACATATATACACACACACACTCCATCATATATATGATATATATGGTGTATATATGTACATATGGTATATATATGTGTATATATCATATATATCATATATTATATATCTGATATGTATATATACATATATATACATATATGTATATATACATACACATATATACATATATACATATATATACACATCATATATACATATATCTGATATGTATATGTGATGGAATATATATTTATAAATATATATAAATATATATACACATATATATGATATACACATAAATATATCATATATATGTGTATATCATATATATGTATATCATATATGTGTATATATATGATATATTTATCATATATATATTCCATCATATATATATATGATGGAATACTACTCAGCCATAAAAAGGAATGAATTAATGGCATTTGCAGTGACCTGGATGAGACTGCAGACTATTATTCTAAGTGAAGTAACTCAGGAATAGAAAACCAAACATCCTATGTTCTCACTGATATGCGGGAGCTAAGCTATGAGGATGCAAAGGCATAAGAATGATACAACAAACTTTGGGGACTTGGGAGCAAGTGTGGGAGGGGGGCGAGGGATAAAAGACTACAAATAGGGTGCAGTGTATAGTGCTCAGGTAATGGGCGCACCAAAATCTCACAAGTCACCACAAAAGAACTTATGTAACCAAATACCAGCTGTACCCCAATACCTTAAAAAAATTATCGCAGCCCTTGTAGTAAAAGCTGAGGGAGTCAATTAGAGTCAAAGAGTTCCATCTGAGCCTCATTCCCTTCTCCTACGAAGAGTTCCATCTGAGCCTCATTCCCTTCTGCTACGAAGAGTTCCATCTGAGCCTCATTCCTTTCTCCAAAAAGGCATGGGTCAGATGTGAGACATGGGTCAAATGTTTCTTGTTTCTCCTCTGTCTCAAAGGGGATGAATTATGTTGTAACTTCACTTTAATGGTGATAGTAAGACCCTCCCCTAGGAAAAGCAAACTTTTTCCAATTTTTCAGGGAAAAATTGGCAGAATAGAATTCTGTCTAAAGGGACGGGGGATTGATGCTATCCAGGCCAAACCAGAGCTAGCTCTCTATTTCCCAGAAAGCCTCATATATCGGCCTTTTCAAGTCATTTAAAGACAGAATAGGAACACTCTGATGGGCATGTCTAGGATCACATGAGGAGAGTAAAGGCTGAAACCTGCTCAAAAGCACCGGGGTCCAGAAGCCAAGGCCAAGGGGAAGTCTTAGGATGTTGTCTGTATGGAGCAGAGTTGAGAGAGGCAGCTTTGAGACAAAGAGCACAGATACCAGGCTTGAAATCAAAAGCCCTAGGTTCAAGGCTGAGCGTGTTGGCTCACACCTGTAATCCCAGCACTCTGGGAGGCTGAGGCAGGTGGATTGCTTGAGCTCAGGAGTTTGAGACCCGCCTGGGTGACATGGCGAAACCCTGTCTCTACAAAAAATACAAAAATTAGCCAGGCATGCGGTGCACACGTGTAGTCTCAGCTACTCAGGAGGCTGAGGTGGGAGGATCACCTGAGCCTAGGAGGTGGAGGTGGCAGTGAGCCAAGATTGTACCATTGCACCCCAGCCTGGGTCACAGAGCAAGACCCTGTCTCGAAAAAGAAAAGAAAATAGAAGTTCTAGGTTCAAGGACCAGCTCTACCACACTAGCTGTTCAAGGGCAGATCAAAGTGAATGCACAGTAAACTTAAAACCAAACAAAGAAACAAAGCGAGCCCTAGCTGTGTGACCCTGGCCAAGTCATTTTACCCAAGTTCCCTCCGAGGTAAAATGGGAATAATAACTCCACTAACAATTGTCATAAGGATCAAATTATACATTTGAAAGCACTCTGAGAATGTAAAGTGCTACATAAGGTCTGAGGTCGTAATTCCCATTGTGGCCGAGTGTGGGATGCAGGGGGACAGAGGTTATCTTCACATCCCAAACCGCCAAGAAACCTGGGTGGCCGTGAGCACCGAGTTTTATCAAAGATCTGCTCTTTTCTGAGCGCAAAAGGTGTAGGAGTATTTCTTACATGCAGGTGACTTGGGATACTTCTTTTTTAGACCCCTGTAGCCGAAAAGTCTTCCATCTGACACTGCCACTCACTGAAAGTCCTTGGGGAACTCATTCCACCCATTGGCACCTTTGTGTCTTCATCCCTGGAATGAAAGGGTCAAAGAGATTTTTCTCAGTGGCCCATTTCAGTTCTTAAGTCATATGATTCCACAAACTTAGAGGAAAGCTTTGGGACGGTGTCACACCAGCTTTATGGAACACTGGTTACATGTAGGGAAATGTGCTGAGCGGGGAAGGAGGACACCAAAGCCCTGGTTTTCTAGGACTTGAGCTCTCCAATAGTGAATACCCATGCCCAGAGAATTGGCACTGCTCAGAGAAAGTGCACGAATTTCAGAGTGCTACCAGAATTTTATGGGAGTTGAGAGGAGGGAGGCATTAATTACCCAGCATGGAAGGAAGAAGAAAGGAAAGGAAGGGGCCCTGGCCTGGTCCTTGCTTGGTAAGAAGGTCCTACAGGTGCGGGACTACTTGCCTAGGGAGCTGCTGGCTCAAAGGCTCGGAGGCAGGAAATCGGACATGGAATATTCTTTTATTATTCACCTAAAGTCTTAACAAAAAGAAAAGGTAAGTGGGGGAGTTGCTGTTGCATTCTGGGTACAGTGCCTGACCCATGGTAATTGCTGCTCATTTCTGAATTAGTTGGCCTGAGTTCATCACTTGCACCCTTCTTATTGGCAAGTGCACTTGTGTGCCAAGCTTCATCCTGGTGAGACTGGATGCCCACACCCTGCGTGCCGGCTCCCTGGGTGGAGGCAACTTTCCTGTCTGGGCACTGCCCCTCTTCACTCACTTCACACACTGGTGTTTTGACATGTTAGCGCCTGGCCTGTTAACACGGGATAACGAGGGAAAGCGCCCAAAGGCGGTGCCTGGCTCCTGAGCTGGCACCAGGCCAGGGCAGCCTTGTTGAGCTCCTTTCCCTGGGGTGGCAGGAAGGCAGCTACTTAGTAGTTCTAGCTTCTCTGAGTGCTTCCAAACCAGAGTCTCTCCAAATGTCAGGGAGGAGAGTTTCTGATTTTGTCCTTTTATGATGTGCTTTTAAGGCCAATTATTTCTAGAGCTAATAATCCTAATACCCAGTTTAATTAGGCATTGGTGAGAGAAGGTACACGTTTCAAAATCCATGAAACTGCAAGCAGATTGCATGACTCAGTATTCTGGGTGAATGCCTTTGTGATGATGATTATTAATATTAATAAGCATTTCTTCATACACACACCCCCATGGGGCACTGGGCAGTGCTCATGGAGGACACAGCCTCTGTCCTCAGAGATCCGTAGAAGGCTGTCTCTGAGACACTGTAGTAAATCACATGAGTATTGTAACTGTCAAGATTTTAAACACCTAAAAATCAGCACTATCATTAGCAATCAGTAATCACTGTTATAGAAGAATAAATCTTGTAATCTCCAAATTACCTGTTTGCACCAATTAGAGTTCAACTGATGAAACATACCAATCAAAGGGGAATTTACTTGAGGCATCCAAGCTTATCTAGCTTAAAAAAAAAAAAAAAAGGAACCTGCTGAGCTCCCAAACTGTTGTTTCCTAGCTCAGTATCAGTCAGGGTGGATTTTCTGGAAGCAGAGCTGATAAAACCCTACGCAAGTACCCACAGGCAGGAGGGAGTCCGTTATTCATTTATTTGTTTACTTATTCATTTATTCCCTGCCCACCTACATAAAGGATTTGAAGTAGGTCATGATAAAAACACATATATAATAAGACCATTTTTAAAAAACTCAAAAGAGGGGTGGGCAATCTTGAGGTGGGAATGGGGCCCTGTGCTCGAGTGTTTAACTTGCACACATCTTTGTTGAGCCCCTTTGCTGGACACGGGGCTAGGCCCTGTAGGAGCAAAAAGAGAAACACATCTGTCTTCTTGCCTGTAAGGAACTTAGAACCTAGGGCGAGACGTGAGACTGGGCTTAGTTCTGAGCTTCTTTGAAGCCAATGTGCCAATAAATCCCCTGGGTTGTCTAGTTCTCAGCATGCAATAGAAGAAAGCAAGTCCGTGGAGGGGTAGATGTTTTCCCTTGTAAATACAAAAAGAAAATTTAAAAAAGAGCGAGAGCTTGAAGAGATCCAGTGAGAAAAAAAAAATCTGTTTTTTTTGTTTTGTTTTTGCTTTTTCACCAATTTCTCAAAGATGTTCTCCATGCAATCATTTCTTGGCTGGAGGGGGATGAAGGAGACAAAAATATGCATCCACTGAGCCTTCCCTGGTTTGTTCCTGAACTTCTGAAAACCTGGATCTGGTGTTTGAGGCTGAGGCAAAGCCAGGAAGTAGGGGGCTGGTGGGAGGTGGGGAATGGGAGCTGGGGGCAACCTTGTAGGGAAACCAGTTCCTTGTGAGATTTGGCTGAGAAATGAGGAATTGAAATGAATGTTGAAATCACTGAAACTCCTCTTAGCAGCCCCCCTCAGCCCCGTGCCGCATGTCAGTCTCCCTGGAAGTTACACGTTCTACACATTCTGTTACCAGAGTGGTCCTAGCACCCTGCAGCCCTCTCCATCCCTGGATCTTGCTTACCTCATCATTTTGCCAGCCTCTACCTGGCTGGGCTGCCTGTCCTACGTGGTTCTGCCTTATTCATTATCTCCAGGGACTTGTGGTGTTGTCATACACAACACGATTAGGGCTCACGTTGTTTATTTGCTTTGAGTTTACTGTGCGTTCACTTTGATTTCTGCCCTTGAACATGATTAGGTTATTATAATGGTAGATCTGTTGAACACAGCACCTGAGCCGGTCTCTGCACCTTGCCCTCTGCTGGCAGATGGCCTCCAAGATGACCCCAGAGGGTCCTAGCCTCCTGGTGGTTTGCACTATGTATAATCTCCTCCCACACGGAATCGGCGGGGGGTGGGGGGGTCTGTGGGAACGGTAGAATACCACGTTAGACTATGCCAGGTGACAGATGCAGTGACGGACAAGACAGACATCATTCTTGACCTCATGGAGCATATAATTTATAAGAAGAAGAGCATGGACTTTGGAGCCAGATAGAACGGGCTAAACCTTAGTCTTCCACTTGGCTTTGTGGCTTTTGGCAAGGTATTTAACATCTCTGAGCCTCTGTTTCCTCATCTTTACATCAAGCAAAGTAAGAGCCACCTTAGAGGGTTTGGTTGAGAATAAATGTGACTGTGTATAAAGCATTTAGCACAGTGTCCAGGTTTTGGGAGCTACACCATAAATGTCATTCCCCGGAGTCGTGCGAGGCGCTGCAAATATAGTAATGAATGTGAGGACATCTCTGCCCTCAGGGGGCTTGGAATCCAGTAGAGGGGAGAGATGTATACACACTGAAGTTCAAGGAACACTGTGACAAATGCCGTAACAGAGGGACAGTGGGCTGTGGGAACCCAAAGGAGGGCATAGAAAAAAACTTCATAGAAACTACATGACATTTTAACAAGCCTTAGCGGGTAAGTGGAATTTTCATCAATGGAGTAGGGCAGAGACATTGCAAACCCTGGGAAGTGACAGGTATACAACCTCATGGGATTCAAAAATGGTGAAAGAGCACTAGCTGAGTGCTCTGGGTTATATCACTTCCCTTTTGTGGGCTGTGATCTCCTGATCCATAAAATATAGCTGTGAACTAGAGAGTAAATGATGTTCCTTCCAGCTCACATATTCCTCAAGAGCAGGGAGTATTGCTTTATTCATTACCAATTTCCAGCTCCTGACACATGGTAGGCACTCAATAAATATTTATTAAATGAGTGGGTATAATTATATGTGTAAGCAGCTTGCCCCAAATGAGAAAATCAAAGAAGTCTTTTTTCCATTGACTTGACATAAGCCATCTCCCTTGGGCACCTGCACCGTGGCAATTAAGCCGACAGCTTTATGTCAGTAGGTTTTGCCAACGTCCTTCTACCATTCTGTGCCTTAGATTTCCCGTCTTAGCTTTGTTTCTTCCGTATCTTCCTGGGTCTGGTTGTGAGGTACTGCTCAAACTTGAAAGCTACTGACCTTTCCCTGGAGATCCTTTTAACATTCCACACAAATGTCATTAGTTCAGGCGAGGCAGATCCTGCCACCTTTGGAGAAGCTCCTCACGTTCTCCCTAGCTGAACTTCCATTGTACTTTTAGTGTCTCCATGAATGGAATAACTGTGAAACTAGAGCCCAGCAGAAGCAGTACCAATGCCATCGAACTAGTCTGCTGAAAGACAGGGCTGGCTGGTGGCGAAGCTGTGCCGTGAGGAAGCTTCCGCCTTGGAGGTGCCCTCGTCCCCACCCCGTTTTGACTCCACTCCATCCCCTCTGGGGCCAGTGTTTAAGGCCCTCAGGCTGTTTTCTCCTCTGCTGGGTTCCCTCAGTATATCATCCCTGGGCTTCATCTTACCCCAAGCCTTTCCAAACCACCCTTGCTCTTTCAAAACTTACCGGGGTTCCATTCTTCACAGAGCTGTTGTCTTCTCTGTTTGGGGGACAATTCAATAAACATTTGGTGCTCATCGCATGCCGAGGTCAGGACTAAGCTCACAGGGTGCAAAGATGAATGAAACAAGATCCGTGACCCCTGGCTGAGATAAGAGCAACCGAGATGACACACTAAGCCATGCACAATTATTCATGGACAATCCCTTTCAGGTAATAGATTTACATTTTACCAGGAGCTTTTTGAAGACAGTGACTTACCTTCAAAGCATGCTTTTTGTATAAAAAACAAACCTTCAAAAATGTTTTAATCTTAAAAGCAGTACAACAGTACTTAATAATTGTAGAAAACCTGGAAAGTAAAGAAAAATCTAAAGTAGGGACAATCTTTCCCATGATCTCACCACCCAGAGGCAAATCAACATTGACATATTTTTCTTGTCTTCTTTTCCATGTGTTCGAGATTCCAATGTTTACATAATTTTGCATACCCCTTTTGTTATTGAGCAGTATACCCCCAAACATTTCACAATGTTATAAAACACATTGAAGAGTAATTCTAATAGGAGTTTGCCAGCAGGTAGGAGTGCTGAATTTATTGGCACAGAGACCTGGGGTAGCCTCTCTAATAATACTCCCTTTTCTATCTGCTCCTAAAACAAACCCTGCCTCCCTGCACGTACCTCCGTAGCACATTTGTAACCTAGCTGATCTGCTTGGCCTTTCTCTCAAGAAACAGCATCCTGTGCTGTAAGGTGCAAGCGCTCGCAGCCCTCAGATTCTTACCTTCTTCCCTTCCCCCACCCCAATTTCCCTTGTCTCCAGCAAGCGATAATATCTTTCATCTGAGACTCTCTCCCTGCCTCCAGTGACTGCGTCCCCTGATGAATTCTCCCTGGGTGACTCTGGCATTTGCATATTCCTCGCTTGGATATTCTGAGATGTTGGAACCAGAGAGCAGGTTGACGCGATCAGGTACTTAGCTGAATGAGGCTTTCTCGGGAACTGCACAAATATTTGGAGTCGGGTGTGTGCCAATAGGCAATTAATTGAAATGTGGACACAGCAAGCTTCTGGAGCAAGGAAACTGAAGTTGAGAAATTAACTGTGGGAAGTGATCTTCCACAAGATACAAAATAGTAATTCGGGAATTTCCTTCACTGCAAACTGAAATTGTTTTGGTATAGAAAAAGGACAAAACAAAAACAGTGAATGACTATAGGATTAAGGTTAACTCCTGTGATACTAGGGCTGGAAGGGGTTCTTGGAGAACACTGGCCTGACCCTCTCAGAAAGGGAAGAGAGCCCAAGGTCAGTGGCCAGTCACAGCAAATTCAGGACCAGAAGCAAGATGTCCTGACTCCAGCCCAGGACACTTTCTGCTTTATACACTGACTGTCTACCTGGAGACCTGGATTATCATATCAGGACCTAGGGCGAGGACTGCAATTTAAGCATTTTCCTGTCACCAATGACTTTGTGAATACATTTAGTAAAACCTGTAGCAAAACCAAGCTTCTCACTGACTGTACTCTTAACTCGAGTGGAAGCGCATCTGGCCAACCTCCCACTTGGTGTCTGGCTGCCTGCTGAGCACTGGCAATGGAGGTGATTAAAAATAGAGGCCCTGCCTCATCCTGCGTGATGTTGGTCTGGTGCCAGGTGAGGGCCCCATTCCTCGTTTATCCTCTTTGGAAAGCATGCAGCCTCTATGCCCATCTTCGTTTCCCCATCTCCCAGGAGAATGAATCCATCTCCTTAATATTTTTACAAATGATGAAAAAAAAAAAAAAGAGAAGATCTCTGTGCCATTGCTTTAAGATTCAGATTGTCTTAAGATGATATGAAATCACTTTGTTATTGCTCAGATATACAGGGCCAGAGTGACCATTTTTAGGCTTCCCCTAGAACATGGCTTTCAAAGTATGGTCCCTGAGCCAGATATATCAGCACCTCTTGGGAACTTGCTAGAAAAGCAAATTCTCAGGTTCCATTTTAGCCCTCCTGAATCAAACTCTGGGAGGCAGGGCCCAGCAATCAGTGTTTTAACCAGCTCTCCAAGGGAATCTGATGCATGGTGAACTTTGAAAACCATTGCCCCAGAAAATTATGATTTGGAAGTCTGGGCTGCTGGATTCCAGCACCAGGAAAGTAATTTATTTTTGATTATTGGACCCTTAAGAATAAACTCTCTTCATTTCAGAATGCCCAGGTGAGCTGTTTCCATACACTACTGAGTGTTAAACAGGAAAAAATTTCTAAGTAATTCTTCAAAATGTAACTGACCAGCATAGTGAGACACAATTCTGGTAAGACATATTTCCAGTAAGTACAATATTTTTGTACTTTAAAATTCCGTGGAATGATTGAATAAGTTAATTGATTACCGAATCTGTTATTTTTAGACTCCCACTTCCTTACCTCTTGTGAAAGTTTATTCAAAATTCAAATGGGAACATTTTATTACCCCAAAGTGTTTTCCTATATACTTTAACATGTTACTAAGGAAACCAGTTGTAACATTGCAGTGATATTGTTGCTTTAGCAAATTAACAATTCACCAACATATATGCCATGCTATAATGGTTTTTTTTTCCCTCTCTCTCTAGAAAATCTCACACTTATTGAATGTATACGTTTGTAACACAGGGCAGTGGAAGCAATGGGAATAAATCAGTAAGGAGAAATTGTATCCCAGAGTGACAGAGGCTATTTCCCAGGATGTGTTTTGCGCTGTTTGAGCACAGGCAGAGCGAGGTGATTTTCATTCAGCATCAGGAGCTCCTCCGTGCAGGGAAGCTGAGTTAGAGAGAGCAGCTATCTCGCAAGGGCACTTTGGTGATGGGGCTTGAGGGCTTCTAACTGGTGGCTGCTAGAAGGACTGAAGCTGCGTGTGTGGTGCAAAGTGTGTGCTAATCACACGTTTAGAGAATCAAGCCACATCAAAGCAGTAGATGTGTGAGCCCCTGCCATGGCACCAGGAGATGGGGATACAGCCCAGTGGGAGGCCTCCTGCTTTTTCTTTCTGGACGGGGGAGGAGACGTCATTAATGATGTGATGAATTAGAACAGATGGGTACTTTTGACACATTTTCCCATGTTGTTATTTTCCAATTTCCCATCTTCCCACCACCTAGTCACGTGGCTTTCTCTTGGTTAGGAGTAAAGCCATGTGACTTTTTAAAGGGAAGCCTCAGGAAGGGAGGGTAGAAATGGAGACATTGGCTTAGAGCTCAGAAGGCACACTTGGCAGATGCAGAAAGTCCTAAAGCCTTTGCTGGGTACCGCAAAAAGGAGAGCGCCATGCCCACTTGGCCTTTCTGATGCTGCGCTCAGAGATAAGCCACGTGACCCTTTCTCACTCACTCTATCTTGGCCTCACTCCATCTGGGCAGCCATCACACCCTCCCTGATTACAGGTACCTTTCTGCAGCCTTGAGGAGATTTGCATTGTAAATGGTGTTTGTGAGGCCCCTGAAATAATATTAATCATGGTAAAACAATTACATTGCATAATTTGTACATAAAAAAGAATGAACCTTTTGCTTGAATTAATGTTTCCTCTACTATGTATTTTTCTTGTCCCCACAAATAATGAGACCCTGTCTGCCCTTCTGGGTGAGAAAGGCTTTGGAAAAATAAAACTACCTCCCTTCCTATGGCTTCCTGCAACGTTGCACATATGTCCAGGGCCAGGCAGCTTATGCGATTTCAGGTGGAATAGCCAAGGACCCTGGTAAAATGGAGATCTTGGCAACCTGTAAGTAGACCCTTCTTGTAAGAGGAGGGACACAGAAATGGACACCAGGGGGTTGGACAAAGGTAAGCTCTGGGAAGCAGAGCAATGAGGCAGTAAGGCTGTCTGCCTGTGTCTCTTGCTGTGTCGGCCCTTGTACCCATTTAGGGGTAAATAGCCATCAGTGAACAGAAATCTTAGGGAACTAGGACCCATCCTCCACGAGCACTATAGGGGATTGAATGGTCTCCCTACTCCCAAATATATCTACATCCTAGTCTCTGGAATCTGAATGTGTCCTTACTTTGCAAAAGGGTTGGCTGGGTGCGGTGGCTCACACCTGTAATCCCAGCACTTTGGGAGGCTGAGGCAGGTGGATCATGAGGTCAGGAGTTTGAGACCAGCCTGACCAACATGGTAAAATCCCCATCTCTACTAAAAATACAAAAATTAGCTGGCCATGGTGGCGCGTGCCTATAATCCCAGCTACTTGGGAGGCTGAGGCAGAAGATCGTTTGAACCAGGGAAGTGGAGGTTGCAATGAGTCAAGATTGCACCATTGCACTCCAGCCTGGGCAACAAGAGCAAAACTCTTTCTGGAAAAAAAAGGGAGGGGGGCATCTTAGCAGATATAATTCAAGTAAGGATCTTAAGATGAGATTCTCTTCTGTCATCTGAGTGCACCATAAAGCCAATGACAAGTATCTTTACAAGAGTCACAGGGAGGAGAGACACATGGGAAGAGAAGAAAAGATCGTGTGAAGGAGGTAGAGATTGGAGCGATGCACCCATAAGCCAAAGTATGCCTGGAGCTGCCAGAATCTAGAGAAGGTGAGGAAAGACACTCCTCTGAAGCCTTCAGAAGGAGCATGGCCCAGCTGACATCTTGACTTTGGACTTCTGGACCCTACAGGTGTGGCAAGTTGTAGTAATTTGTTATAACAGCTAGGAAACAAACACATGTGCCAGGACCTACCTGTCCTACAACCTCCCAGGGTAGTTCATGGCTCACATTTTTAAGATGACATTCTCTGCCTCTGCAACTGGAACCGTTGCTGGAGGTTCCCTAGCTTCACACCTCTGCTTGTCGTATTGCTGTGTGTGCTGCATCTGGGACCCCAGGTGACCTTCCCAAGAAGCTTCTCCTTCCCAGGAACTCAGAGAATTTCAATGTCAGGTCACTCTGACATAGACTGTATATAATAGGTGTTCAACAAAATATTTGTGAAATGAATGAGTTGAGAATGTTAGAGATGCCTTCCTGGATCATTAGGCTCAGAATTTATCATTGATTAGGACATGAAAGGGCATAACTATCTGACCAGTTGTCAACCTCAAAGGTTAAGGATGTTCTTAGAATATTCTAGATCATTTTGTACGTCACAACCCATGATGTCATCTAAATCATTTGGACACATTTTAGCATTAAAGGAGATGGTATTATTTGATGTCTTCAGTTCCTTTCTTCTTTGCAACTATATTTTTAGCATGACCACTTAGAGAAATAAATTGCAAAAGTCTAACACTGCATAAGGTAACAAATTCTGTGTTGTTTCTAAATGAACTTCTCCAACCATTGAAGGGAACCCCTAACTTGTGTACCTAAGACCAGCTGAATGTGGGCATTTCTTCAGCCCCCAAAGTGACTGTGGGTTTGGAGCTTCCCACTTCTAAACTTGCTCACCATGCTGAGTAGCAGTCATTTCAACCTGTCCCTGCTCTTCCTTTCCTCAACACAAAGTCATTGCCACCCTCCTCTAGATTCTTTCTGGCCACTTTGAAGGGCAGTGACTTGTTCAGGATTGCTGTGCTTTGAAGGCTCTTTTATTTGGTGACTTCAAGACCAATGCTCTGTGGCTGGTGCAGGGGAAAGAACCCTGGATCAGGAATCAGAAGATCAGGATTCTCCGCTGGCTTCTGCTACTCCCCATGGCTCTCTGGGCTCCAGTCTCCTCATGAGTGAAGTTAGGATGATTACACGTGCCTCATAGGTAGGTGCGAGAACCAGAAGAAATGAGAGACACGTGGGTGCTTTACAAACTGGAAAGTGTGCAGGTGCCAAGGTGACCCGCACATAGTGAGTACTCAGTTAACGCCTACTGAAGGGATCTGTCCTGTGTCCACGGATGGTTTTGTATCCACATCTGTGGAGCACAAGGGAGCCTCCGTTTGGCTTTTGAGGGTTTGCCAGTGACACCAGAGCATGCCCCCTCCATCCCTTGCTTTGTCTTTTAACTGTCTTTCCTCTCTCATGCTACAATACTCAGAACTTGATCGCATTGTCAGAATGGGAAGGCCCATCACAGAGTTTTGGCTCCATATCTAAAATCCTGCCTTCAATCAATAGATACCAACAGTTTCTTTGCAAACAGACAAAAAAGGGGTCCACAACTGAAGCTAATGGCAACAGAATATGAGTATGATTAAGTCCACAGAAGGAAGGAAGGAGGGACAGAGGGAGAAGAGGTGGGGGAGAGAGAATATACAATAAAGTTACAGGGCTGATGATTTGATTTTGACTGTCTTCCAGTGGGAGGAGTGGCTGCGTTCCTACGGAGTGAATGCAGATTGAAATGATGAGACACCCAATAGCCACCTCCTTCCTTTTTCCTGTTTCCTTTGGGTAGCTGCAACAGCCCTGGCTGTTGTGTGTGGCTGGCACTGGAGGGGATGGAAGAGTGACAGGGAAGGAAGAAGGAGCATGGGCCACTCCTCACCCCTGGCTGGGAAGGTTGGCGTAGGCTACTCCCTGGAATTCTGCAGGAATTGTGCCAATATGACTTCCCCAGCAGCCTCTGCAAAGCTGGCCTTCTACGCCCAAGTCCATCCTGCATACAACGGAGCTGTTTGTATTTATTTGGAAGGTAAAACAGTGGTACTTAGTGGGAGACTCTCAGCCACCAAAAGTGGCAAATGGCTGCACCAGCCTACAAGGAAGGAGGCAGGAGGCACCCGCTCCTGCATATTCTGGTTCAGCTTGTGTCTCATTGAATGGGGAAAGGCTTGCTCTCCAGGAGCTCACTGGGCTTCTCCCAGTCTACACAGGGCTAATTATCAAGGGACTTGAGCACAGATTCAAACTGCCCCTTTAAATAGAACCTGTAGGCGAAGAGCTTGCGTGGGCAAGCTCCTGGGCACTGGGGGTCGCTCTTATCCCACCAAAAGGCCAAAACAGGGCTCTTCTTGGGCTCTAAGAGGAGACTTTAAGGGACGCCCAGGGCTAGCACCAGAGAGCTGCCCTTGGGGCTTGGAGAGGGCTGGCCAGACCCCCAACACTTCCCCGGCTGAGCTCAGGCTAAGGGTTGCCGCATTCGTGCCTCCTGCCCAGAATTAGGGCAGACAAACTCTGGGTCATGCCAGGTCCTTGGGACTTTAGAAAGGGATGTCCATCGCTGTGCACATGGGTGGGTGGAGGCGGGAATGTAAAGAGATGTCCAGGGTGTGTTCAGCAGAATTATAAAATGTGTCTTTCTAGGCTTCCGGGGAATCTGCCTTTCCTCTTTATCCCCTTGTCTCTGCCTTATGCAGTACCAGGAGCCTTATTACCTTGTGCCAATACTATTGCAGAAATCACCTAAATAGATCATCCTGCGTCCAGTGTCATCTCCTCCAGCCCTCTCTTAGTGCTGTGGTCAGTGACATTTATTGAATGTCAGCTGTGTGTCAGGCATTGTGCTGGTCACCAGTGGCACGGGAATGAACTAGACCCAGCATGTGAGCCCTAGAAGCCTCTGCTCTAGTAGGGGAGGCAGATTGTGCCAGATAATGACAACATGGTGTCTTTAGTGCTGTAGCGAAGGCGAGCTGACACTGCTTTGCAAGTCACAACAAAACAAGCTGGTGACATCAGAGCTGACCTATAAGAGGCAAGTGGGGTTTTGCCTGACAACAAGGCAGGGAAGGAGGATTTTAGGCAGCAGGGCAAGCACATGTCCAGTGAGTACTAACCTGGCATGTCTGGCACCTCTAAGACCACACATAGAACAGACTTCACTCTGGATCAGTAACTAGATAGGGACTGGATCAGTCAGGGCCTCCAGTGTTCTACTGAGCTGGCTGGGGATTTTTGTGACAACCAAGGTCAAATCACTTTGTGAGTCTCTGCTTAAAAACCAAACACCGTCAGAGAGTAGAGCATCAGTTCTGCGCAGGATGACCTGCTTATGCTCCTTCCTTTCCCGGAAACACCTTTCGCTGTCCCCATATTCATCTGTTGAACTCTGATCTATTCTTCAACAAGTATCTGAAGACCAACCACCTCTCCGAATTTTTTCCATGACTGAACATGATCTTGCTTTCTTCAAGTGCTCATGGCATCGAATGCCCCTTTGAGGATGTGCTATCTCCTTTCCGTACTTTGTATTAATATTTATATCTGATTCATTTTTGTTTCTCCATCTAGACCTGCACAAGGCCTGGCGCATAGCAGTGGTCAAAGTTTTGCTGAACTAGAGTCTGCTTTTCATCCCGATATGGGTTGAATTATGTTCTCCCAAAAGATACGTTTAAATCCCAACCCCTAATACCCATGAATGTGACCTTATTTGGAAAAAGGTCTTTGCAGATGTAATCCTGTTAAGATGAGGTCAAATTGGAGGAGGGTGGGCCCTAGTCCAATATGACTGGTGTCCTTATAACAGACATGGATCACGGAGGGGAGATGTGATGAGTCATACTGAGTTTTCAGTGCATGCTAAATCCAGTGGCTGGCATCCTTATAAGAAGAGAGGACGAAGATACAGAGGGAAGTTGGCCATGGAAAGATGGAGGCAGAGATTCGAGTGATGCTGCCACAAGCCAAAGGATGACGGGGGCTACCAGAAGCTGGAATTGGCAAGGAGGGACCCTCCTCTAAAGGCTTGGTAGGGAGCATGGTCCTTCCAATGCCTTGAGTCAGACTTCTGGTCTCCAGAACGATGAGGTAATAACTTTCTGTTGTTTTAAGCTCTCTAGTTTGTGGGACTTTGTTATGGCAGCCCTGGGAAGTGATACCAGACTCCTTGCTTCTCCCCTCCTCTTCTCTCCTTGTTGAGCCATGGTACTGTTTCCCAGGGCTTCTGGGCCCTGACATCCATGCCGAGGCCTGGCCCCTCCAGGGGGTCCTTCCCTGACTCCCCACCACCACACATATCTCCTTGCCAAGCAGGGTCAAGGCCCTGCTTCCTGGTGGCTGGCCAATGTGTATGCCATCATTTGCTCTCGTTTCAGCATACTCTTGCTGGGGTAATAGATTTGGAATTTTACCTGGGTCTTCTAGAGACTTAAAGCTTTCACTTCCATCGCAGACTAGCAGATGGAAAGAAGCCCTGATTCAGAGATGGAAAGACGAAGGCTCAGGAGAAGTGACTTGGCTAAGGAAAAAACACTTTATCACACATTCATTCATTCAGCAGATACTTGTGGAGCGCCTACTCCGTACCAGGCACTGGGCTATGTGTAGGATATACAGCAGTAATTAAAGGTAGGATAAGACCAACAAAACCTGCCCTCATAGAGCCCAGAACCCCGAGGAAGAGATCACTGCTTGCTATTAATCAAAGAATCACCTAACTAGATGTCAAATTACAACAGTGGTAAAGATTTATGACAGAGAGGTATATGGTGCCATGCAATCAGAATGAAATTGAGAAATCGGATGGAGATTTCGGATTAGGATGGGTCCTTCTGACATCTGTGCAGTCACGTCCATGCTGTCATGTATAGGAACTGCGCCTTGCCTATGGACATGGCTCTCTGTGAGCAAACAAAAGAAATGATCTGACTATGTTCTCCAAAGTTGTGGAAATCCCTAAGAAAAGGGCCATACACTTCTTAAAAATTTACTTGTTCCTTTATTCATTCATTGATGCATTCAACAAACATTTACGGAATACCTTCTATGTATCTGGCACTGGCTAAGGGCTCTTGACACACATTCAGCTCCCTTAGCTCAAAGAAACACACAGTCCAGTCAAAAAGACAGACATATGAACAAGCAGCTATAATCTAGTGTGGTAATGATATAACACAGAGGTAGGTTCAATGTGCTTGCTCTGTAGAAGTGTTATCCTGTAAAAGAAGGAAAATCGAGGTACTGCCTTGAAGGAGAGGCAGATTTTCATGGGGAAAAGTGAAGTGGATCTCCTTCTCTTTGCACAAGTCCTTTTCTTGTGCAAAGAGAAGGAGATCCAGGCAGAGGACACTGTGGGCTGAGGACTGGAGAGGTGTACATTCGTGACATGCTTGGGAAGTGGCAGGTAAGTTTCATGTGGCCAGGATGCCGGGTACGGGCTTGTGTGTGTTGGGGGATCAGAGTGAAAAAGACCCTGCTTCCATGTTTCCTGTTAATTCCTTTCCTTGGGGTTTCTTGGGCAAGGTATGCTGTCATTTCCCACTGTGGAGTTCCCACCCATTTTCAAAGTTGAAAAATATTCTTCGCAAGTGTTGTTCTTTTCCTTAAACAATCCAAACTTAAGGCATCACAGGGTGGGACCCACACCCCTGTCTCTAATTCTGTCCTGTATCCTAAGATAACATAGTGAAAGAACGTGAACCTTTAAGTAGGACAGACCTGGATTCAGAGCCCGCCTCTGTCATTGACTAGCTGCTTGGTTATGGATAAGTTATTTATCCTAAGCCTCAGTTTCCACCTCTGTATAATAAGGATAAAAATTCCTACTTTGCAGAACCCAGGAAAGTGCCAAGCATGCAGTAGCCACACAGTAAATATTTCTCTTTGAAATCCTGCAACGGCAGAGACCGTCAGACACAGACCAGCTGTTTCTCCAAAGGCGTGAGTCAAGGTTGCTACCAGGTGCAGGCTGAAGAACACCCATTTCCTTTTCTTTTAGTTTAAGTATGTCTAGAATGAGCAAATTCAATGTCTTTCTCGTGAGGTCTCTTTATATTGAACTCAGTTGAGTCTTTGATTAGTACCAAAGCCTCATTTTTCACTTTCGACTGGTCTCCTCCCTTTTAACATTTAAGCTCTCAAGACGTTCTTTGTTTCTGTTGCAACATGTGTGTGTGTGTGTGTGTGTGTGTGTGTGTGTGTGTGTGTTTGAGGGAGGGGTACAAAGAGGAGAAGTATATTTTTAGAGCCACGGAGGAGCTGGCGGAAATTGAAAATAAGGTTTTCAAGTTCATATGTTTATGCTTTAGGAGAGAAGTAAAAGGAAAAGCTCAGTGGCGGTCTATATGTCCTGTTCAATATCTAAGATTTCTGAGACATGCCTTCTGGCATTCAGATTAAAAAGCACCCCTGCCCACTCTCCGCCAGCCTCCCTTCCTCTTCCCCTCCCCGAGCAGGGGCAGGGGCCTGCGTTTACCAGGTGGGTGGTGGCGCTCAGCGGGAGGAACCTGGTGTATCAGTGTCCATGCTCGGGTGAGCAACCTGCTTCCTCAGGTACTAAGATGGGGCGGATTAATCCCCAGAGGTGGTTGGTGCACAATTAACATTTTTGCCTCTTATTTTAATTAAGGAGGGCCAGGGGATAGTGTGTTAGCATGTCTAATGGGACTGTGTGGCATGCCCGAGGAGTTTCAGTTATTAGCACTTGTTGAAGACTTTCTAGATAATTAAATCCCACATTAATCATTGCTCCGAATGGACATAGATTTTTATTTCTCATCTCAACTCCTTGCACGCAGGAGGCAAAGTGCCTCCTGGACCTGCTTCCCCAGCACACAGGCGGAATCCCACCCTATTCGTGCCCACTTTCGGTGATTTTGTGAAAAAGAAAAGATTCTCCCAGACATTTGCCTTCGTTGTTCTGACAGCTGAAGCTCTCTTCACAGGCACATTAACATGACCTCATTAGTTTCTGCATCTACTCTTCTAACCACATAAAACGGAGTGCAGTAGGAGCCAATCATGCTAATTACATCAGATCGGTTTGCATATTCATAAACCATTTTCTGTTTTATGGACAGCAAAAATAAACACAGTATCTCTTTAATAATTTTAAGTGGGTCACTTTCAGGACTGTATCTGTTTTAAATAAATTATCATATTGTTAAAGGCCACAGTCAAAAGCTATTTTTTTAGCAGCCTGAGAGGTAGAGGGTGGGGGGCGGGGGGGGCGTGGAGGCGACTCGGAGATCAATGAGATTAGCCAATTGGTCAATTTCCAAGGTCTCTTTTGCCAGGGACAATCCAAACCTGAAAAACCTCCTAGTTTAGTGAACAGGAGCAGTGCAGCCTCTTACTAATGACAAAATACATTCTACTCAGAAAGATGAGACTATCAAAATCAGAGTCTTAAGCAGTGGGAGTGAAACCCAGTAACATACCAAGTCCTGTGTTTTCTTGGAGGCGTTTAAGTTTAGGGGCCAAGTTTAACATTCTGGATTTTCTCAGGGTGGGATGAAAGACGGGGGTAAGAACAATGCGGAGTAGGAGTCAAACCTGCAAAACTGGACCTTTCCGCTGTTCCCCATGTGTTGTATTTCTTCCCAGACAACATCAAGACCAGAACAGGCCCACTGGAGGCCCCTATTCTGTGAGGGTCTTTCCAATTCAGGACCCATAACCATCAACAATGAGGCTGAGTTATAGATTTCCTTTACTTTAGGGGAAAAAAAGATTTGAGAAACAAAGATACACACAAGATTTGCAGAGAGAGAGCTCATGCTTAACCTAGTTAACTATTAACTAGGACTGTTAACTAGGTAGTCCTGTTAACTAGGACTGTTCACTGTTAGCTAGGACTCTTAACAGGACTATCCAACGACCCTGTTACCTGAGACAATTGATTTGATAATGACAAATCATCTCTAGTCATTCATTAAAAGTAGGTCCTTGAGGACCAATATTGTCTAATCTGATTGAGTGCTATATGTATTTTAAGGTAATAAGACGGCTTTTCTTTATTGAAAAAGCATCCTGTAATCTAGGCATTCCACTGACACGAGCTGGTCTTTGTCATCATGTTTAATGGAGAGGTTGTGCCGCATTTACATGCAGTTACAACACCGCGTTTATTTCTAGCCCTGGATCGTTCTTCCTTTTCTCTTTGTTGTAAACATTCCTGGCAGAATTAATGTGGCATTTCTTAGTGGTAGTTCAGGCTATCCTCATTTTGGTTTTGTTTTTGTAATACTGCCTCCAGATGACTGGGATTGGAAGCTGGAAAGGCTCTCGTTTTCTTTAATGCATGCATAGGTCTCCGACTCAGACTTTCTTGCGGACCTTCTGCCCAACCTCCAAAAATGTTTGCATTTATTCACCTTCACCTTGGCTCCTGACTAGGCGAGTAAGCTCCAAGCACAGATGGCTGCCCCATGTTATTATCTGAACCAGAGTTGAAGCTTTTGTGTGTCAGCTGCACTGATTTTGAAATACCCTATTATTTGTGCAATATACCTTGGAATTATGGTTTATAATTTCATGAAAGCCTAACATATCTGAATGTTTACAAGTTCTATCCCTTGGGGAAATATATAGTGTTCATTTCTTTTGTTTAGTCTATTTAAAGTAGGACTAGATGCAAAGCAGGAGTGATTGACAAATTAATGCTCTCAGCTCCTACTCAAAAGTACTTGAATTATTAGTACAAAAAGCATGTTACAAACTGCAATAATTTTAACTCCATTTCATTGCTAAAAGCTAATAATAATGAAAACAAATGAAAATAGTAATGCAATCTAACGCTAGCCAGAATGGAAGAAGCAGTCACAGCATTGGGACTCTGTGATCAGCTCATTAGTTCTATTAAAACTCAGGAATCGGGGAGTCTGTTCATTTATTTTGGATTCAGTTCTGGGAGGGGGTAGGGGAGGGTGGGAAGAGAAGAGGGAAAAGAATGGGCCTATGTAGCAGAAATCAAAGCCAGCCTCCCTCCTTTGGGCCTTCTTCCCTCTAGCCCAGGGACTGTGTTTCCAGAGTGACAGCGATGCCCCCTCGACAGAGGAAAAGCAGCACAGGGGCTAACGGGTGGCACCAGTGAGTGAGAAGTCACTGCTGATTGCAATTAGGACAAAGGAGTGTGGAAGGCTTGAGTCCCACCTGTGGCCTGTCTCAGCTCTCTCAGGGGAGGGGACGAGTTAGGTGTGCTACAGGGAAACAGGGGACCAACCCCTGAGCAGAGAATGCCAATTACCAGGAAACTGGTATATTCGTCAGGGTTCTCCAGAAAAACAAAACCAATAGAAGTATTATACATATGAAGTGTACTTAAATTTCTTGTAAGAAATTACACATATATACAAATATTTGGATAAGAAATTGGTTTATGTAATTATGAGGCTAATCCCAAGGTCTACAGTTGGCAAGATGGAGACCCTGGAAAGCTGATGGTGCAGTTCCAGTCTGACTCCAAAGGCCTGAGGACCAGGAGAGCTAATGGTAAGTTCCATCCTGAGGGGAAGGATATCAATGTTCCATTTAAGCAGTCAGGCAGAAGTTCCCTCTTACTTGGCCTTTTTGTTCTAATCAGGCCTTCAATGGATTGGATGAGGCCCACCCATATTAGGGGGTGCAATCTGGTTTACTTAGTCCACCGATTCAAATGTTCATCTCTTCCAGAAACACCCTCACACACACACCCCCAGAATAATGTTTGACCAAATGTCTGGGCACCCCATGGCCTAGTCAAGTTGACATATAAAATTAACCATCACACTTAGGATTCCTAATCTGAATTTTCCCTGGTCAGTATATGAGTTATTATCTATCAATGCAAGGCCAATTGCTCAGTGTGGTTCTCCTGGTCTGAGCTGATAGGCTGAGCTTATTCATGCAACTGCAGTCAGGAGGTAGGTTGTCTAGATGATCTAGGATGATCTAGAATGGCCTTGTTCATACGTCTAAGGGGATCGACAGACTGTCAGCTGGGGAGAATGAACCATGTGCCTCTCACTATCCAGCAGGCTAGCCAGGACATCTTTCCTTTACTGTAACTTTGGCCAAAGCAAGTCACATGGGCAAGCCTGAAGCCAGGGTGGCAGGAAACTAACCGAGGGTGTGAATACAGAGAAGAGTTAACGGGTTGAAGGCCATTGCTGCAACAATTTGCTGGTCAGTTTCCTGGCCCCGCTAGGAGGTGCTCTCTGACCCTGGCGTGGAGGGGCAGATGTGAGCAGACAAACAATGTGTTCTGTCTGGTGTTTCTTTCCAGCCTCCTGTGTGGATTCCTTGCCCTAGCCTAGCCTTTAGATGCTGGTATTAAGGTTCTGTCCTTGGCTCCCTGTAGCAAAGGTTACAATATCCTGTACATCCAACCAGGAAACTCTGGAATATCAGCGCGGACTACTAGAGCACAATTTGCAGGTGAGCCCCCAAAGAGCCCCAGTTTGTAGGTGATCCTTCTTTGAGTGGAGACCCTGAAATATTATGTGGCCCAGTCTCTTGAGGAACATCTTTTAAATTCTCTGACAGAATGAAAGGATACAAGATGTCTTAGGGAGTTCTGAAAGGAGCTGAGTTTATGTAGAGGTTAGGTCACCCAAGCCCAGAAGCACAGCCCTGTCTCTGGCATAGATAGGTCCTGCTCTGGAAAATCTACCGCAAGAAAGGCAGCCTGAGTGACAGGGATAGAAAATCCTTGTGGCTGTTGTAGAAGGAGGTGGGGCCATCTCATACTTGGGGGAAAAGGTGGGGCTCAAGGGTCAGAGATGTTGGTGTCTTGCTAAGTAGGCCAGGAAGTGGCTTGGAGGCAGAAACTCCATGATGACGCCCATGCTTGACGATGTGACACACCTGTTGAGGGCAGGGGGAGTCAGACTGACTCTGGGTTTTGGAGATGATGATGAAGGGTGTCTTCCCAAGATGTGGAGCATTTAGGCCAAGACATTCTAGGAACCCTGCCTTTGCCTATGGAATCTTGTGGCCCCAGAGCCCTGGCACAGCCCGGTGGCCCAATGCAGCTGAGTGAGGCTCCATGCTCTGCTTCGATGTGGAATCGGAATCCACACCCAACCAGCGGCAGCCAGGATGAGCACAGGGCCACCTACGGTTCCTTCCTTGTGTGTTGTGCTGCTTCTAGCTCCAGAATTAAAATATTGTGCAGAAATGCAGGTTTATTGTTATCAGTCCCACCTCATGAAACTTGACAAATGCATTTGCATGCAGATAATTAAGAGATAGAGTCAACTGAACAAAGCTTTGTCACTGAAATAATGGTTTCCCACTGTTAAGTTTACGCCTCAGCAAAGTCAAGGTGTATTAGTCTGTTCTCTCATGGCTGTAAAGAACTAATGGGCTGGGTACGGTGGCTCATGCCTGTAATCCCAGCACTTTGGGAGGCCGAGGCAGGTGGATCACTTGAGGTCAGGAATTCAAAACACACCTGCCCAACATAGTGAAACCCTGTCTCTACAAAAAATACAAAAAAATTATCCAGGCATGGTGGCAGATGCCTGTAATCCCATCTACTTGGAAAGCGGAGGCAGGAGAATCGCTTGAACCCAGGAGGTGGATGTTGCAGTGAGCCTAGATTATGCCACTCCACTCCAGCCTGGGCGACAGAGCTAGACTCCGTCTTAAAAAAAAAAAAAAAAAAGAACTACCTGAGACTGGTTAATTTAGAAAGAAAAGAGGTTCAATTGACTCATGGTTCCACAGGCTGTACAGGAAGCATGGCTGGGGAGGCCTCAGGAAACTTACTGTGGAAGGCAAAGGGGAAGCCAACACATCTTACATGGTGGGAGAAGGAGAAAGAGAGAGAGCAAGGGGGCTGTGCTACACACTTTCAAACAACCAGATCTCGTGAGAATTCACTCACTGTCACGAGAACAGCTGGGGGAAATCTGCCCCCATGATCCAGTCACCTCCCACCAGTTCCTTCCACCAGCATGGGGGTTTCAATCCAACATGAGATTTGGGAGGGGACACAGAGCCAAACCATATCACAGAGTGTTTACTCCCAAAGCATAACTCCCTATCCCTTTGACAATTGTCTGCAACATCCACCTTCATCCCCTGCCCTTCCTTACCTAGCCATGATAGCAACAGAGCCAATGTCTGGGGACTCTCAGTAGGAATGAAAATTCTCTTTAAGAGGACTGGAGTGGGACCAGAACTCTGGGGTTCCCACATGAACCTTTCTGCTCCTGCTCTATGTGGGTTGCCTTGGAAAAATGCCCTTCCTTACTCTGCTTTTATTTCCCCACTCTAACATGAAAAAAAAAAAAATAAGTCTGACCCTGATTCCTTAGTTGGATGAAATGCATCTAATAGCATTGGGATAACTTAGACTATCAGCAGGATATACGCGTAATGTGGTCATTGGATTTCATTTCTACTCCATGCATGTTGTACTTCTGACTGCAAATACGTGAACGAGCTCATAGAATAAGTTAAAGTTGATTTTAAGGGCATTGGAATTGGACATCAATTAAAATAGCTGAAGAAGTTTGGGTCATGCATGCCCTATCATGCTTTTTTCCCCTTCTTATGGTCCAGTAAAGAGTTAAGCAAGCATATTATCACTGGTGCAAAGGTCAGAAATAGCCCCTGTCTTAGCTAAGAGCACCTAAAATGAAGATGGAGTTCCTTCTCTTTGTTAAGCATGTGTGAACCTTTCAGTAGAGAAGTATAAACCATGGTCCCCTAGAGCAGATGCACATAGGGTCACGCACTGCGAAGGGTGGGCTGGTGGGCCGGCTGGAAGGATTCACAGGTAGGAGGCAGGAGGCCCTCAGCACGGAGGCACTCTGTTCATCAGCAGGGTGTTGATGGCTGCGTCTGGGAGAACTCTAGCAGGGGAAGTTAGTGGCTCCTTGGATAGGATAGGCGAGAGGAATAGAATCAAGTTTCCAAATCCATCTGTTCCAAATACTTTGTCTTCTACCTGTCCTTTTGTTATCCTGGGTAGAATTTTGTTATTATAGGTCATGAGGGAAGAGGAAAACCCCAGTTTCTGCTCTGATGTTTTTGTGACTTTTAAAGTAGAACCTGACAGCAGACATGAGAAGGGAAGACACAGCGCTGGGGGAGCTGAGACCTGGCTTCTAGTCCCTGTTGTACTCAGACTCCCTGCAAAGTCCTTTGAACTAGTGCTTAACAAGGAGGGTGCATCTGATGGTTTCTAAAATACCTCCCAGTTCCACATTTTATTATCCTGATACTTAGAGATGATCATCTAGCAGAAATGTGTTATTGATCCCATGTTTGAAATATCCCTTTAGAATAGTATCAAAATGTAGTTTTCCTCAAGTTTACATTTCTCTTAAATTTGTCAGGTATACGATTAATCACTGAGAAAGGAGCTGTATTCCTAAAAGCTGATTACTAGGAAGGAACTCTTTCTTTACGGAGAAAGAGGTTTTGGATATTTCTCTTTAATTTCTTAATTCTCCCTCACTTTTTCTTAATTTGAGGGGAAGAGGGAAAATGGAAATTAGTGACTCGGGTTGGAACTAATTCATATATTGCAAAGCTTAATTTATTAACATTAATTTTGGAGAGCAGAGATTGTTAGTGTGTTTTTGAACACTAAGCTTCACTGGCTTAGTATTTAGAATAATTGCATTTAGAAAAAGACATTTTGGGGGAGTTTCCACATCTGTCAAATGTTAGCATAACTGAGACTTATTCTTTAGGTTTTTGTTATGTGGCAGGAAGGATAGGATAAAAAAGTCATAGTAGTTTTGGGGTTTTCAGGACTTAAAGATTTATTTATGTACTCTTAAGGTAGCTTCTTCTATATAACTAGAAGAGAGATGTCCCCTGGAGGGAGAAGAAATACACAAAGAAATATCTCAACTGAAATTGAGGGGTAAGGTTGAAGAGAATCAGCATATTCTATACAGTAAAATGGAGAGTGAGGGTGCCCTTAAGAGCTAAAGAAGAAAGGCATACAGAGGAAGGGGGAGAGAGGAACCAGGAACAGCAGAGCTACACAGCAGCCCATTAAGAAAACGATTCCTAGTAACTAATTATAATGTGTTAGTTTTGCCAGAATGTAAATCTATTTCCATTACCCCAAAACCTTTCATAAAGTCTCCCGTGCACACGACGGCGTTCAGTAAGTGGGATTTGGTGTGGGGAGGGTGGAATGGGGGCCGCCATTACTATTTGTGGGGAAATCTCTTTCTCTCTGGTTTAGCGTCCAGGTGGTAGGGTGACGAGCCGCACTCTTGCCCTAATTAGCCTTTACTCACTCTGATTTCCCTTTCCGGCCCCACCGAGCTTGGGAGAGGAACCAGGTTTGTAGCTCAAACTCCCCCTCGCCCTTCTTTTCTGGGAGCTGTCTCTGCAGAAAACCTGCGCCTGGGTAGCCCTGGAGGTGAAGACGAGAGCGGTAGCTTTCTAGCGCCCCTTGTGGCTGGGTGGGGGTCTGCCCCGTCGTGGCGGTCGTCATCCGGAAGCCCGCGGCCCGCGCATGCGCTCCAGAGCCAATCTTATTGTGGGTAACAGCCAGCACTTCCGCTTCCATCTGCCTGACTCGGCGTCTTTTTCAGTACGTCCGGAACTTAGGCAGGAGGTAGAGGGGCAGCTTTGTTCCTTAACTCCAGGTACAACAGTCCCAGCGTCAGACGATGGTAAATGTTTGCGGAATGAAAGCTCGAACCAGTGAATCATTGAATCATGGGGATCGAAGAATAAAATGGCACAGATGCATGAATTCACGAAGGGGAGGTTAATATGCAGTTAAATTATATGAAATTGTTAGTTGCGCAGGTCAAAAACAGTCAGATGTGGACAAGTTCACACAGTGTAACCTAATAATCCTCTAGTCCCAAGGGGGCAATGAGGTCCTTTCTGAGCGCCCTGGGGCTTCATTCTAAAATAACCAACTTCCAGCTGGCGACTAACTGGAGTCGTTCAGGTATCTGTCTGGAGCGCTTCCACCGAGTTCAGGATCCCTGCATGGGGAACGTCATTGTGTTTCCTTCCATCTGAACCAGTCTTAACCTGCTGTCCATGCTGCTTCACCCAGAACCAAGAGAGCCTTTACCCTGGCCCCCACAGAGTTTGGGGCCAGGGTAAAGGCTCTCTTGGTTCTGTGACTTGGGGAGCAGCTGTGACCCAGCAAGAATACCCTGGAGGTCACCCATGGAGTAGCCTGGTAATTCCCAGATCGAGTGACCAGTTCAGTTCACTACCCCCACCCCAGCCCTTAGTATTCATTCTGCTATGGCGATGTGTAGGTTATGAAGCACGTTGGCATCAATTGTCATAACAATTCCATGGGGGAGGTATTATTATCTCCATTGCACAGATGAGCACCAGAGGTCATACCAGCTGATCGCTCTGGAGCACTGTGCTATGTGACTTAAATCAAATTTTCATTTCATTCTCATAGTCTATTATAGGCAAAATTATGTTCCTCTGCCCCTGGAAATTCATATGTTGAAGCCGGAACCCCAGTACCCCAGAATGTGGCTGTATTTGGAGATTGGAACCCTTAAGGAGGTGACTAAGATGAGGCCGTTAGGGTGGGCCCTAATCCAATCCAACTGGTTTGTTTATAAGATGAAATTTGCACACACAGAGACACCGAGGATATGCATGTATAGGAAAGTCCCTGCAAAGACACTGTGAGAATATGGTTATCTGTGAGCCAAGGAGAGGCTCCCCAGAAGGAACCAACCCTGCTGACACCTTGATAGCCTCCGGAACTGTGAGACAACTCCTGTTGTTCAAGTTGCCCAGTTTGTGGTATTTGTTATGGCAACCCTGGAAGACTAATACACAGCCCTCATGACAGAGTGCAACTATTATCCCCATTCCGCAAAGGAGGAAACAGGCTAAGAGGGGTCTCTAACCTAAGCTCATGTCTCTGGGGCCCACTGGCTGTACCATTTCCTCTGTTTATATGAAGAGAATTTCTCAAAGTCACACAAATAGAATAGTGAAACTGAAACACCAGGCTACATGATGACATCATCATTTGCTCCCCAACAGTATTTTATCAATCAGTATTGCCACAAAATACAAATTCATTTCTAGCTAATAGTTCCCTAACTCAGACTTGAAAGAACAATAAAGATCTCTGCACAATAAATAGAAAACATTACATAGTCTTAGTATTAATTCAAGGAGCAGAATGAAACGCCATATGGATTTCGGTAGGTGACTTTTTGAGTTGTAAAGTTACCAATAAATGTAAAGATGGCCTAAGATTATGATTTTGATAAGGGTGAGTCGGGGGAAAGGCCCCTGACCTCGAAGCTTGGATTTTGGTTTTAGCTTTGCCACTTAATACCTTGAGCAAGTTATTTGACTTCTCTGCACTTGACCTTGAGCACATGATTTGCCTTCCCTGCACTTCACTTTCCTCCCCTGCAAACCAGGGCCAATAATTCCTGTGTGGGATCCCTCCTAGTGCCTATTGAGTAGCAAATGGGGTAAGAAATAGAAGTAATCTGCACAAACTGTCAAATATTGAACAAACCTATGTATTATCTTTGAGAACACTAACAAGAGCCACAGATTTACATTATGTTCTGTTGAGGGCCTTCCCCAGGCTGTGCGGAAGGAGCCTCTAGAAAGGCTTTGGCAAAATGGGAACCATGTGAACAGTGCCAGAGCACCAAACTCCACATGGGGTGCTTGGAAACCTCCTGCACCCTCTCAGCACGCAAACTGTTGCAGTTCCTAAACCAATAAAGATCTCACTGCCTCGGAAGGAGAGCGAGGTGTGATTTCACATTCTCCACACGGCTGCTGACTGCACACACCACGCAGCCCGCGATGGAGTAGGCGCGTGCGTGTGTCTGTGTGTGTGAGTGTGTGTTTGTACTTGGAGAGGGTGTCTGTGAAATCTAAAGGGCCAATATCTCACTCGCTGCCGCTCTCAACAGCCAGCACCGTCTGGGGAGCTCCATCCTGTATTGACGCAACTGTAAGTTGTAACAGATAGCATTCTGGAATTCATATGTGAATTTGTTTAGGGTGGATTTATGGGGGAGTTTGCTGGCTTTCCCAAGCTTTCAGGAAAAGTAGCCAACTGTAAGCTTGCTACAATCACCATTCACTTTAGCTCTGCTAGGGGACTCTCCTCTGGCCAGGAGGCAGGAGAACCATGGTTACCAAGGGCAGGGAGGTGGGGAAATAAGGGGAGATTGGTCAAAGGGTACAAAGCTGTAGTTATGTAGGATGAATATCTAGAGAGCCAATGCACAGCCTGACTGTACTTAATAATACCGTACCGGATACTGGAATTTCACGGAGAGTAGATTTCAGGTGCTGTCACCACACACATGCGCATGTGTGCACACGTGGTAACTATGTGAGGAGATGGGTATGTTAATTTGCTTGACTGCAGTAATCATTCCACTATGTGTATGTATATCAAACATCGCATTGTACACCTTAACTGTATACATTTTTATTAAAAAATAGCAGAACAGTAACGTGTGAGGCTGTGACTGTTATTCTTGTTAGTTGTAGTAATAGCAGAATTGTAAGTGGGATTTTGGCAACTTTACTCTGTAAAGGTTTTGTAACTAAGATTGATTTAAAAATCCAAGATTTAGCGACAAGGTGACTTCTCTCTTCCTCCGTCTCTTTCTTCGTCCTTCCCTCCCTCCCTCCTTCCTTCCTGCCTGCCTTCCTCCATTCTTTCTGCATCTCCACTCACTTTCCCTCTTTTCTTCTGAAAAAACACATTGATTTTACCTTCCATCTTTGGGTTAAATGGCCTAAATCATATCTGGGGGTATTCCCTAAACTGGGAACAAGCTTTGAAACTTCAACGAATTCATCTATACCTAGGTATGTTCAAAAACTAGAAGAGGGGGACAGAAGAGGTCCATGAACCAAGATGTTTGGTGGGAAGGGACAGTGACACTTGTCCTGGGCTATAAGCCCTCAGATGTCAGAGCAAAGCCCTGCTCCACCAGCTGGCACTGTGCAGGGGCGGCAGGCAGTTCTCCCAGTTCTATAACTGCTCTTGTGACCCCTTTGTACCCCAGGCTGGGGACCCTGCGAAATGCTAGTTACACATCTCCAGGCAGAGGCTGCAGAGGTGGGCTTTAGAGATGTTAATTTGTGTAATGGTTTAGAGTTGATTGACAGGAAGCAGGACAATAAGCCTGGGAATGTGAATGAACCAAGCTGGAGCTGAGGCTAGAGGGTCCCAGGAGATAGAGGAATTGAAGATTTCTGTCTAGGTGTAGATTCCCAGGAAGCAGACGATTTGGTTAGAATTCAGATATCTGCAGCCAGAACTCAGCAAATAGGAACTAAGTAATTTTGACTTTTTTAAAACCAAGGGGTCCATGGATGAGTGTTAGGAGGTCCTTGAAATGAAACACAACATTTTATTTGTGGGCAAATTTTCCCGGAGGCAGGAGACATAGCTTTCATTAGATTATCAAAGGCATTTGTGACTCAAAAATGTTTAAAAGCCACTGGGCCCTGTGTCTCCGGGAAGCAGGCGATCTCAGGAAGAAACAGGATTGTCAAATCCAGAGGGGCGTTAAGAACCCCAATGCCCCACTAAATTTGCTCCCACCCCATACTTACCTCCTAATCGCTAAGTTCACTGTCACCCTTTTAATGCTTTTATGGCATTTGACACTCTTTACTCCTCCCTAGAAACTCCCTCATTTCTGTTTCTGTGACATTCACCTTCTGGATTTCTTTTTGCCTCTTTGATTTTTTTTTTTTGCTGTATCCTTTGTGGACTTGTTTTCTCGGTCCACTGTTTAAATGTCTCCCTTCTCTAGGGCTCCGTTCTGTGCTCTCTTCTGTTAACTCAGTACACATGCCCCCAGTGGCTCTGCTCACAGTCCCCTTCCCTGGGAATTCCATCCCATGGCATCCACCTGCCTCTAGGCCAGAAGCCTTGGTGGAGTCTCATCCCAGCTATGTCTCCTCCATCAGCAGGTCTGATCAGCAACAGAAGTTCTGAGTCTCAGATCAGATCGGGGCCCTCATCCTTTCCTTTCCCACTGCCCCTGCTTAGCTCAGCTGTCTGCCATTCAGCAGCTCCGGCTCTCAGCAGCCTCCCCCAGAGGCTCCCCTGGCCCACGGCCTCTCCCACAATTCATTCTCCACACATGTTGCAGTGATACTTCTAAAACACAAATGTAATTTTATCATTCTGTGCTTAAAACCTTAGGACCAGGCTCGGTGGCTCATGCCTGTATTCCCAGCACTTTGGGAGGCTGAGGCAGAAGGATCTCATGAGCCCAGGAGTTTGAAGCTGCAGAGAGCTATGATTGCACCATTGTACTCCAGCCTGGATGACAGAGCAAGACCCCATCTCTCAAAAAACAACAACAACAACAATAACAAAAACAGGAAGTTCAGGATAAATGGGAAGTTCAAATTCTGTAGCTTCATACACCAGGACTTTCAGGAGCTGGCTGCTGACCAGTTTCTAGCCCATCCCCCACCATGGGCCCACAGGCCCCTTCCTCTGGCCCCTCGCTGGCTGCCTTATCATGGCCTTCAGGTGCTGCGCCTTTGCACACTTCTGTTCTCCGTTCTTTTTCTGTAACAGCCTTCTCTCACCCTTCGCCTATCTATGCTGTCTAATACAGCCACATTTTAACTTTCATAAAGTGAACAGTTCCGTTCCCCTGCTGCATGAGCCACATTTCAAGTACTCAGTCACCACACGTGGCTAGTAGCTACTGTATTAGTAGATCATAGAACATTGCCATCACTACAGAAGATTCTACTGAACAGCACTGGTCTAGCTAACTCTTACAGTTAGCTGAAATTCAGCTTGAGTCACCTCCTCCAGGGAGCCTTTCCAGTCCAGGTTAGACATCTCTCTTCAGAGCACCCTTTATCTGCCTCCATTTCACTGTAACATGACATCCAATTGACTTTCATGGATTTCCCATCATTCTGTAGGTTTTCTGAGGGCAGGAATCATGTCTTATTTGACTTAGTATCACCAGCACCCAGCATAGTATCTGGAAAAACAACGACAACCAAAACCAAAAGCAAAAACAAAAACAGATGCTCAATAAGCATTTGTGGAATGAATGAAGCGGTACCCAGCTGAGCTGAGCAGAGCAGCAGAATCATGGCCCTCTAAGTATTCCTCACCTGCAGGAGCATGTTGGTGACAGAAGGCCTCCTGTGGAGGAGAGACAAAGCTCTGATCCCTTCATTGGAGGGGGAAGGAAAGAGGTTCTTATATTCCTTTGGTTGGTGCAATGGAAGTGGGCAAAGGGAACTGTTGAGCACCTTTAGTTTTCTGTGCGTATAATCATGATCTGAGATTTGGACCAGGGTGGTTTTCTTCTGTCCTATGTAGGTAATTTATGTACTTAGAGAGCCATAGAATCTTAGAATTGGAAGGAACCTTAAAAGTAATGTAACTCAGACCTTTATCCAATGTATTCATCTCCTCTGCAGCAAAAGTCTCCACTTCATCACATCCAGTGACAGGGAACACCCTTCCTCCTGAGTCAGGCCATTACATTTCCAGGCAGCTATTTTGGTAGAAAGTACTTTTTAATATTGAACTGCAATCTGCCTTTTTTTTTTTTTGTCTGCAGGCCTGACGCTAGCTTTGTCTTTTGATGCGCAGAGAATGCATCTGTCCTTCTTCTGTAGTTAAAAGCAACCTGTGGGTGCAGCATTTGTCCCTTCCTTCAAAGATTATGGGCATGACTAGGTTGGACACCTCATGAGCAGTTCATTTTTATTAAACCAACTATTTCACAGCTTCCTTTTTCCTTACTGATTCATACAGAGATGTAAATCAGCAAACTTTTCTTGTCATGGAAAGGCAAGATAATGTTTTTGCGTTAAATGCTTTTTACATATAGAAACTGAAACCAGTTTTTGGTTGAGATGTTCAGGGAAGGAGCTAAAATGTGGAATTAGTCATTCCCTCCTGACAGGTACCCTGGGATGGAGAGTAGATGGGGAATGGATAATTGATGTTGCCCAAGCAGAGACTCGTGTCAACATCTCATTGCTGATATTTTATTATTTATAGAATATAATGCTAGTACATGACAGTCCTAATAATAGCAGCAACAATAATAGCTAAGAGCTTCTAAGAGCTAACCATGCACTATATATACACACACACACACACACACACACACATATATATATATATATATATATACACCATGCACTTTATATATATTGCATTTTACAACTATCCTGTGTGATAGCCTCTATATTACTCCCACTTTGAAGATGAGAAAATTGAGGCACAGAGAATGTTCTCAGTTTTGATTGGTTAGTTTCCTTCTTCTGTTATTATTCATGTGAATACCTAAGCTCCTCGGGTGCACAAAACATCACACTCTAACAGATCACATTGACCTTCAGCTGACTATGAAATTTCAGTTCCCGAAATGCTCCCAGCATCCTTGTGAGGTGAGGTTTATTAGCTGAGAATTTAATGGTTGAGAAAATAAAGATTCAGAAAAGTTAGGAGGCTTGTCCCTCCCAGAACTTGTAAGTGATGAGAATTGGAACTTCAGCAAAAAATCTCCAAACCCAGCGCTGTTTCCACAACACCTCGTCACCTCTCCAAGTGAAGGCAGGGGTCCATCCGTGTGACCTATTGCTTGTAACAGGTTCTGTAGGTTTTTTAGTTCCCTTTCTAAGGTAGTCAGCACAGACATCCTTATCCTATTGTCTTAAGTGTGAGAGGTGGTGGGGCTAAACCTAGGATGTAGGTGTTCTGGATTCATGCTCTGGAATTTCCAAAGACTCTTTGACCTGCTCAAGGACCAGCAAGGTAGAGCATGGTCCCAGGTGTGTTCACAGCAGTCTCCTGCTGAGGGCTTGCTTGATGGAATGCATACCAGGACTGTTAGCACAGGCAGGTGCTGAGACGCCTCTGAGCTCCTTCCTGTGGAAGCTCTGCTCTCTCTTGAGATCCAGCTCCTGCTCCAGCCCTGCACTGGCCGTATGGGCTCTGCTGTTCTTCTGTAAACTATACAGGATGTCTCCAAACAGGGAATTTCACACAGAGTAGAAAGGATGGCTTTGGAATCATGGAGTGGGTACCAAGGCCTCCCCTCTCCAAGTTCTTCTTTCACCCCAGATCTTTGCAAACATAGAAAGGTCATTTATTGTTCTTGTGCTTTCAATTTCTCAGACTCAGAGAAAGCCCATAATATGCCATTCTGTTAGTTGATAGCTTCCAATGGGACAACATATTCACTTGTTCATTCATTTGCTCATTCATTCATTCATTTATTAGCAGATACGTATCCAGTGTCAGCTAGGTGCCAGGCACTCTTAGGTGCTGAGGTTACAGCAGTGACAAAACAAAGTCCAATCCTCATGGAGCTTCTGTTCTGGGAGGGTGACAGACCAAAAGCATATAAAGAAGGAAAAGTAAAGCAGGATACAAGGACAGAAGGTGACAGGGGCACTATTTTATAGTGGTGATCAGAGACAACTTCTGCAAGGAGGTTATATGTGAACAAAGAACTAAATTAAGTGAGGGAGGCAGCTACAGGACTAGGGAGGGGACTGTTCCAGCCCTGAAATGGGACCCGCTTGACCTGTTCAAGAACACACAAGGAGGCCAGTGTGGTCAGAATGGGATGAAGGAAGGTGGGAATTCCGGGAGAGGAGGTTGGAGACACAGCTTGAGGCCAGCTGACATAGACTCTAGCTCAGGAGGTTATCTGCAAGTATAACCTCTTTGCTAGATGAGCTGGAGCCCAGGCACCCTCCGAACACTGGGTACCAGCCACTCTGGTCAGGCTAGGCCAGAGTTCAGAAGACTATGGCCAAAGACATATGGGACTCCTGGGTGATGTGAAGTGTAGGCTGGACTCTGGTTGCAGCCAGAATCTGCATGAACAGTAGCCAGTTCATACAGAGAACCAGAGGTTGGAAATCAGTCTCATGCAGAGAAGCAGGTTCGAAACCTGAGGTAGAATCCAGGCATGTGGCTAGGGAAGCCAGTAGGGGGTGGGTGGACCTGTGGCCTGGAAGCAGTCTGAAACCAGGGCCCCAAAGCAGCCACTGCAGCAGGCCTGTCCCAGGGAAATAAAGGGCCTCTCCTCTAGCAGGGCTGTGCTTGGGGTCTAGGGACCCTACCCACTTTGGCTGCTATTGTAGAGCCACAGAATGAGAGAAGCCTGTAATCAGAATCTCAAGGCACAGGCTGGGCACGGTGGCTCACACCTGTAATCCCAGCACTTTGGCAGACTGAGGCAGGTGGATCACTTGAGATCAGGAGTTCGAGACCAGCCAGGACAACATGGTGAAAACCTGTCTCTACTTAATCAGCCAGGCAAGGTGGTGGGTGCCTGTAATCCCAGCTACGTGAGAGGCTGAGGCACGAGAATCCCTTGAGCCCAGGAGGCAGAGGTTGCAGTGAGCCGAGACTGTGCCACTGCACTCCAGCCTGGGCGACAGGGCAAGGCTCTGCTTCAAAAAAAAAAAAAAAAAAAAAAAAGAGTCTCATAGCACAATGGCCCAACCTGATGAAAGAAATTGGGGGCGCTAAAGGAGGGGTGGTCTCTGCTCAAGATCACCTGCTGAGGTTCTGTTCCTGGAATTCTAGCCTGAGCCCTCTGCTTTGGGTTTGGTGTCTTCAGCCTTCCAGTCTGTGTGGGCTTTTCCAGTCAGGCTTATTTGCAATGTCTTCATTCTGCTTTTCTAGAGGGGCTTAGCAGATCCAGAATGCATGGGCTCCAGTTCCTTCTGGGGTCCCAGGGGCACACAGAAGCCCCAGTTAGGCTCCCCAGGTCTGGCACAGACCACCCACCATGCCAGCTTATCCTGGTGACCTACTGCCATGAAGGCTGAGAGGGGTCTCGGGAATTAGGCGGATGAGCGTTCTAGACTTCGTGTAATACCCCTTGCTCCTGCTACAGAAATTGTATAGTGAGTGGTGCTTTATAGTTTGTAGAACCTTTCAAAACAAAACTGAGGTATATCCCATACCATAAAATTTATCCTTTTGATGTGGTTTGGCTCTGTGTCTCTATCCAAATCTCATCTTATAGCTCCCATAATTCCCATGTGTTGTGGGAGGGACCCAGCAGGAGATGAATGAATCATTGAATCATGGGGGTGGGTCTTTCCCATGCTGTCCTCATGACAGTGAATGAGTCTCATGAGATCTGATGGTTTTAAAAATGGGAGTTTCTTTGCACAAGCTCTGTCTTTGCCCGCTGCCATCCATGTAAGATGTGACTTGCTCCTCCTTGCCTTCTGCCATGATTGTAAGGCCTCCCCAGCCATGTGGAACTATAAGTTGATTAAACCTCTTTCTTTTGTAAATTGCCCAGTCTTAGGTATGTCTTTATCAGCAGTGTAAAATTGGACTAATATACCTTTTAGAGTGTACAATTCAGCAGTTTTAGGCATAGTTACAGGGTTGTACAACCACCTGTACTATCTAATTTCAGCATATTCTTCCCACTCACAAAAGAATCCTGTACCCTTTTGTAGTCACTTTCCTTTTCCCCTTCTCCCCAGACCCTGACAACCACTAATCTACTTTGTCTATATGGATTTGCATCCTGGACATTTCACACAAATAAAATCATACAGTGTGTGGCCTTTTGTGTCTTGTTTGCAGCATGAACCAGTACTTCACTCCTTTTAATGGCTGAATAATATTCCATTGTATGGATATGACACATTTTGTTTGCCAGTTGATTCACTGATGGACATTTAGGTTGTTTATAATTCTTGGCTATTATGAATAATTCTTCTATGAACATTTCTGTCCAAGTTTTTGTGTGGATATATGTTTTCAATTCTCTTGGTTGCAATTGTCAGGTCATAGGCTAACTCTGTGTTTAACTTTTTGAGAAACCATTGAACTGTTTTCCATAGTGGCTATACCATTTTACATCTCCATCAGCAATGTATGAGAGTTCCAATTTCTTTACATCCTCACCAACATTTTTCATTGTCTATCTTTTTTATTATAGCTATGCTGGTGGGTGTGAAGTGGTATCTCACTGTGGTTTTTATTTTTATTTTTTTAATAATGAATTATGTTGAGCATCTCTTTATTTTCTTATTGTCCATTTGTTTATCTCCTTTGAATAAATATTCAGATTATTTGATCATTATTTAACTGGGTTATTTGTCTTCTATTGTTGCATTGTAAGAGTTCTTTATACATCCTGAATAATCTTACCAGATGTATGATTTGCAAATAGTTTTGCCTATTCTGTGACTTGTCTTTTTACTTTCTTGGTAATGTCCTTTGAAGTACAAAATTTCAAGTTTTGATCAAGTCTAATTTACCTATTTTTTCTTTTGTTGTTTATGTTTTCTGGTGTCTTATCTAAGAAACCACTGCCTACTCTAAGGTCATAAACTCTGACCATCTGTTTTCTTCTAAGAGTTTTGTAGTTTTAGCTCTTACATTTGTGCCTTTGATCCATTTTGAGGTAATTTTGTTTGTGGTGTGATGTAGGGGTCCAAAAGCATTCTTTTGTATATGGCTATCCAGTTATCCCAGTGTCATTTGTTGGAAAGACTATTCTTTCCTTCATTGAGTTGTCTTGACACCCTTGTCAAAATTCAGATTAATTTTGATCCCAAAAAGTTAATTAATAATGAGGTGTGGAACCAACATCTTTAAAAATGTATATGAGTCATCTGAATTTTGATAAGGGTGTCAAGACAACTCAATGGGGGAAAAAATAAACTTTTTGGGATCATAATTACGCTATGACCTCACAGGACCAGCATGTAAAACAGACTCTGGCAAAGAGTAGATGCATAGTAAGTGCTGACTTTAGTCAAATGGAATAAGCTTAGGAGATAGGCACATTCACTCTTTGAGCCTCTACTGTCTTCAGTGAGCCCCCTGGGACGGAGAGAAGTGATTTTCTCTCTGGCCCCTCCTCTTCCAGTGACCCTATTGAGCATAAGTATTTCTATGAAACACATATCTGATTTATCTTGTGGTTTTGATTCAGTGTCTGCCTCCTGGGGACTCAGCAAGCAAGCAAGCCTTAGCTCCTCTTTAGACCTGAGGAATTTACCTGGAAGCTCTGATCTACATCCTTGGTAGGGATGCAGAGTGCTGCAGGCTGGTGTGTACTTCTCCCTGCAGGCTACTGGGGTGGCCTTTTATGTGCAACCCTGTATGTACACGGATGCTCTCCAGCATTCCCAGACCTTGCCTTGACAACACAAGGCAAAAACATTAAAGATATATGCTTGGGAAGTAAAACGTGCTGGTATTCCCGCTCCCCAGAACAAGTGTTTTCATTCTGGTGTGTCCTTACCAGCCCTTTGCCGCATACACGTTTTCTTGCATTTGCCAGTACAGCACAAATATGATTTTGTGGCTTCATTTTTTTTACATTGTTGCACAAATATTTTCCATATCTCTACATGGCCTTCATAGTACACATTTGTAGAACTTCATTGTGTTGATATGCCAATCCCTTCCTGTTGAACATTTAGACTGCCCCTCCCCAGCTCTTAAAAAAATAGAGTTTAAAAAAACAAAAACGAAAACAAATCACATCCCACTTGTCACAACCATGGTTCCTATTCGTATACACCCTGCAAGCCCCAGTGGTTACAGGCTGGCAGGACCCCAAATGACTGCAGACTGGCTAAACTGATTCAGAGATAAATATGTATAAAAGTGATCTGAGACCTCCGTGCCTCCATGAAATACGAGATTAAGCGGTTTGCCATTTGCCGCCTAAACTCTTCCAACTCCTGGTAATGTAATCAGGGTCATTGGTAGTTAAGTTAGTGAATCGGGAGACTCTGAGCTGCATGGAAAAGGAGGAAACTTTTGCCCAGTAGCAAACTAGAGTCAGAAGAGGAGAGGCGGGAGAGTCAGCGAGAAACATTCTAACCGAGAGGGAAACGTTGCCAACAATTTTGCCTGGTATCTCAGAATGGTCACCTGATGCTTTGGAGAAAACCTTAAATGATACAGAAGTTTCTATCTAGCTGCATCCTGATTATCAACGGACCCTCTGTGCAAAGCAACGGCCCAGGTCCTGGAGAAATCCAGCCAGGACAAAGATGGTGCCTCCCTGCTTCCAGGGAGTTCTGGAGGCCAAGGGAGCAAGGACACACACGGAAAGATGCGGCGGGCCAGAGAGTGAAGCGCACTTGTCTCCCTGTGACTTCTTTATCTGCGGGCCCCCCACGTCCCGCTAAGCTCTGCGGGGTCTGGGGGAAGCTGGGGTAGCCCCAGAGCCACCATTGTGCCCGTGCAATTAAACAAGAATGCTCCGACTTGACAGTTCCACTGTGAAAGTTTTCAAATAGTGTTTGGAATGTTTACATAATTGTTGAAAAGAGGCTTTTTCAATGTATCTGTTTACACTCTTTCCTTTTGGAAATTCTTTCAGCAATCAGGCCGTGGAGGGCTCTCAGGCTGCACTTGCCGCCCTTGATTGCGGAGGGAGGAATGAAAGGCCCGTCAGTGAATCGCTGGGAAAACATTCCCTAACAAACGCCCTCTAATGAGGGGGCGCCGCTTTCGCTGCCGCAGCGGCGGTGGAGGGGGGCGCGGGGAGCGGAGGGGCCGGGGGGGCGGCCAGGCCGGGTTTTGTGGCGGCGCTCCCGGGCTGGGGGGAGTGCGGACCCCGGGTCTTTGTGTGCAAATTTCCCACCGGGGCCAAGCAACTTTCCACAATTTAATTAAGTGGCTTTGGAGTCCGGTGTTGGCCTAACAAGCTCCTGTTTATGAATGAAAGATTTGTCCCAGCAGCGGGGGCCGGCTGGAGACAAAGTGGGCTGCAGTTCCCCCGGGTCCGGCCGGTTTCGCGGCTCCACGGCCAGCCCCAGCCGCCCGCGAGCGGGAGAAGGCGGCTGCGGGGGCTGGCAGCGGTCCTTCTGCGACGCATCTCACCTAGCTCGCAGCAAATATGCCATCCATATGCCCAGGATCACAACCGAATCAGCTCCATCAGGCCTGGCAAAGAGGCATTTAAATTGCTAATATTGCACTGAGGAGCGACGACAGAACCGCCTGGTCTCAGCTCTGCAGGATCCACAGAGACAAACCTGGGAGTGGGGGTGGGGGTGGGAGAGTTGGGGAGGGGTTCGGAATGAGCCCAAGCGAGAATCACTAGAAGCTGGCTATTAGAAGGCGCGAGAAGTGGGGATCCTTGGTAGAGAGATGCCAGGAGAAACCGTGGCAGAAATGCGCCCAGGATGGAGCGCTGGGCTGGTGGGTACTCGGGCCCCTTCCCCATCCATTATTTCTGAAGAGAGGCCAGCTGGAGTTTCCACAGAGGCTGCTCTGCTCCAGAGAGGCATCCCCCCCAGCCCCCCCCCCCCCCACTTCCCAACACTTACCTTTGAACAAGACAGGTTTTCTAGAAAGACAAAAAATATTGGCGGGTTGGAAGAAGGGAGGGGCCAGCTGCCGCTGTGAAATGTTCCTTGGTTGCAGTGGTTGAGGATCCCTGCCCTTGGCGGTGATCTGTCAAACAGGTTCGGGATCAGGGGGTCTTTTGCAGCCACTTTCCAGTGGAGGGTTCAATGAGTGTTTTTCTCTGACTATATTTTTAGAAAAAATTATGATGACAGTTGTTAGGTCTCAGGCAGGCAGGCAGGCAGCACATTCCATTACAAAGTTAGCATGAAATCAATATGTAAATAACCCTTTCTAACTGGCAGCTATTTTTGAAGGCAGAACGCACCGGATGTTGCAGGTTTGTTCCAGTTCACTTTAAATACCTCTCTGTCCTCAGTCTGTGACTGTGCTCACATTTAGAAGAGCCTTTTCCCCTTTTCGCTTGATCTTTGCATCGTCCCTGATAGCGGTAGTGCCACCATGAGCTTTGTCCTCAAACCTCCTCCTCCATCACTTAAAAATCAGATTGACAAGACCTGCTCCAGGCTGGGAGTGTTAGTTCCCCTTTGGCATGGTCATTTTTCAAAAGCACGGGTTGCTCCAGGAAGGGTAGACTCGGCAGAAGCCACAGCCATCCGCGGAAGAGATTAAAGGAGAGAGGAAGCCCGAGAGGCTGAGATCAGGGTTGAATCAGAGATTCAGACAGTCACTGCCAAAATGCATAGAAGTCATTGCCAGGACATAAAAGGTCAGAGGATCCCAGCCGTGAGAAGAACCAGGTTAGAACCATGACTGCAGCTGAACAGGAAGACACAGGTCTCAAGGTACTCTTGAGTGAACAAGGGCCTGGGACCCAAGGTCTTTGCGTAGTTTCTTCTCAGTGCTGATGTTTTCATTGTTGTTTAATTTTGAAACGAGCTGTGCTATGTGTATCGACACTAAAAGTGAAATACTTCTAGAATGTTTTGTGTCAGGCATGGACAGTGTCACAGTGCGTCTGGTGTAATAGATGGGGAGCATGTGTACGTGTGTGTGTTTATTTTCTGAATTCAAAGGGGAGATGAAGTTGAAGCAGAGACCTAATAGTAATGATTCCTACAGTGACTACTATTCTATGAGTTTTTATGTACTCTCAGTTCTAGAGTCTTTTTAATATAATTGAGTTGAAATCTGCTTTGCTGTAACATATCCTATGGATGGACATCCAGAACAAGGCTTCCTCTGCCATCGAATGGTCTTCAAGACAGGTGGTGTCTCACCCAGAGATTTTGCTACTCCAAGCTAAATAGTTCTTGTTCTTCCAAGATGGGAGTCCCCTCCCACAAGGAGACCATCGGGTTCACGCGTTGCCTCCATGTTCTTGCCATTTAGTGCATCTTTGGAATGAACCAGGATCAGATACTCCTTTTGAGGCTTTTAAGTGTGATCCAACTGCAAAAGTTAGACTGTCTCTCTGCAGGAGAAGATGCATTTGGGGTGTGGCTTTAACTTTCTCAGTGCACAGAGCTCTTATATTGCATGAAAGTGGTCAGATGAGGTAGAAATTTGACCTGTTCTCTCTGGGCCCGGAAGGCAGAGATATGATCACTGAGGAAGGGGAAATATTACAGGGAAGTCAAATTTCAGCTTAAAGGTGGCATGAAGAAGAGTTTTCTAATGAAGAAGAAATGACATGCTTTGAGAGGTAGCGAGTGTCCTACAGCCTGGAAGCAATCATCAGCTGGATAGAGGATTTCACCAAAGGTAACTTCCAACTCTAGATCTGGTCATCCATTCGCTTATACATTTATCGATGGCTGCTAGATGCAAGGTGCCAATCCAGGCTCCGCGAGGATTTCACAATAGAAATGAATAGAGAAGGAACCCATGTTTTTAGATTGGGATAAAATACACATAACAAAATTTATCATCTTAACCGTTTTAAATATACATTCCAGTGGTATTATGCTCACATCATTGTGCAAACATCACCACCACCCAAAGAACTCCTTTCATTTTGCAAAACTGAAACTCTGTATCCATTAAACACCTTCCCATTTCTCCCTATCCTCAGATCCTGGGAACTTTCTATTTCTGTCTATAAATTTGACAACTCTAGGTGCCTCATATAGTGGAATATGAGGAATTATACAGTATTTGTCCTTTTGTGACTGCCTTATTTCACTTGGCCAATGCCCTCAAGGTTCATCCATGTTGTAGCGTGTGTCAGAATCTCCTTCCTTTTTAAGACTAAATCATGTTCCATTGTATGTATATATACCACATGTTGCTTATCCATTCATCTATCAATGGACACTTGGGTTGCTTCTACTTTTTGGCTATTGAGAATCATGCTGCTGTGAATATGGATGTACAGATATACGTGCAAGACCCTGCTTTTAATTCTTTTGTGTATATACCCAGAAGTGGAATTGCTGATCACGTGATAATTATTCTTTAATTTTCTGAGGAATCACTCTATTGTTTTCTATAGCAGTTTCATCATTTTACATTTCTATCAACGGTGCACACTCTCTCCACATCCTCACCAGCACCGTTATTTTCTGGAATTTTTTGATAGTCGCTATTCTAATGTGTGTGAGCTGGTATCTCAGTGTGGTCTTGATTCGCACCTCTCTAATGATTAGTGATGCTGAGCGTCCTTTCATGCACTTACTGGCCATTTGTGTATCTTCTTTAGAGAAATGTTTCGTCAAGTCCTTTGCCCATTTTCTAGTTAGGTTGGGTTTTTTCTTGGGGTTTAGTTATAAATGTTCTTTATATATTCTGGATATTAACTCCTTATCACAGATATAATTTGCAGATATTTTTTCCCAGTCTGCGGGCTGTCTTTTCACTGTGCTGGTTGTGTTGGCTGTATCCTTTGATGCACAGAAGTTTTAAATTTTGTTGAAGTTCAATTTATGTATGTTTTCTTTTGTTGCCTGTGCTTTTGGTGTCATAGTGAAGAAATAATTGCCATAGCTTACGTCATAAAGCTTTTCCCTTGTGTTTTCTTCTAAGAGTTTTATAGTTTTAGCTCTTACAGTTAGGTTTTTGGTCCATTTTGAGTTAATTTTTGTATATGAGATTAATTTTTGTATATGATGTAAAGGGTCAAACTTCATTTTCTTGTATGCAGATATCTAATGCAAAATATGCACAATCATTTATTGAAAAAACTGTGCTTTTTTGATGCCCTTGCTGAAAATCATTTGACAACATATGTGAGGGTTTATTTCTGGGCTGTCTATTCCCTTGGCTAATATGTCTATCTTTTTGCCAGTACCACATGATTTTGATTACTGTAGCTTTGCAGCAAGTTTTGAAATCAGGAATTGTAAGATCTCAAAGTTTGTTTTTCTTTTTTCAACACTGTTTTGGTTATTTGGGGGTCTCTTGACATTTCATATGAATTTTAGGAAAGAGGAAGTAACATTTATTGATGATATATGATCTCCTGTTGCTCATGAAAATAGAATGTAAGGAAGAAGTAAACTTTGTTTTCTAAAAGTACAATCTTAAAAGATAAGACATAACAAATACATGTAAAGAGCAGAAGTGGACAGGTGCTCTGTGCGTCTACAAATTATGAAAGAAGGGAAGGGAGGAGAAACTGGAGACAGTTCCAGACTACTTTCAGGAAGAAAAGTTATGGTGGAATCTTTGATTTATGGATTGTTAAAACTGTCACAATGTTTTGCCTGAATGTGGAGAAGTGGACTATGCCAAAATAGCCAGCCCCTGTCCTTTGGTTGCTCCTGTCTCATCCTTTCTTTTTTCTATCATTTTTCCTTTTTTCTTTTTCTTTTTTATGTTTTGAGACTGAGTCTCTGTCTGTCGCCCAGCCTGTAGTGCAGTGGTGCAATCTTGGCTCACTGGATTCAAGCAATTCTCTTGCCTCAGCCTCCCGAGCAGCTGGGGACTACAGGTGTGCACCACCATGCCCAGTTTTGTGTTTTTTGTGTTTTTGTGTGTGTGCCATGTTGGCTAGGCTGGTCTCCAATTCCTGACTTCAAGTGATCCACCCACCTCAGCCTCCCAATGTGCTGGGATTACAGGCATGAGCCACCACGCTCGGCTTCTCCCTCTTTTTTAGCCTGTTGGCTCCTGACTGTTCCTGATGACATTTAATTCATTCAACAAATATTATTATGTACTATTTGCTAGATACTGACTGGGATACAGTGAGGAAAACAGACCCAGTGTCTGGCTTGTGGAGATTACATCTAGAGGGAGAGACAAACGTCATCAGATACTTGTATGAATATATATAATTATAGACTGATAAATGCAATGAGGGAAAGTTCAGGAAACTGTGAGATCATATCGTGAGGGAGTTGACCTAGTTGGGAGAGGAAGTGTCAGGGAAAGCTTTCCTAAGGGATTGACATTTGAGCTGAGATGGAAAAGATGAGTGGAGCAGGCTTGGTGAAGGGAAGTGTACCAGGCAGAGGGGAGGAGCAAGAGCTAAAGCCTCATAAGAGACGAATGAAATCTACTCGTGATGTTAAAACAAATAAATAGCCAAGTAAGCATTGGTCTTCAAATCCATCCTCTGGTTCCAAAAATTTCCCAGGACTCAAGAAAGTTGAGGAATTTATTCATTGAAGTACTCAGATGTTGTTATATGTGGGATTTAAACAGAAACATGTCATTGCTGCCATTTGAATGAATGCCACAAAAAGGTTTATGCAAAACTATCCACATTTCGATAGCCTACTTAGCATTGTGTGGTGTCATGAATTTGCCACAAGGAAAATCTAACTAGGCTGATGAGTGCTGTTTAGTGTATAGGTTCAGAGTCTTCCTCAACTAAGGAAAGGGGAAATTGATCCCACAGCACTTTCGGCTCTATGACTGTCACATAGTTTGTGTCTCTAACAGCAATCATTAAAAACACTAAGTGTATCAGAAGTGATTTAAATATCCAAAGCTATTTTATCTGTATTAGAAAAACAGAAATGATTGTTCAAAAATAAGCCAATGGTTAAGCTCATTAGGGTCATCAACTCAATGGAATATTATATAGCCATTAAAAATAATAATTTCGATGAAAACATAAAACGTGGAAAAATACCTATAGCATAATAGCAAATGAAAAAAGATACACAGGCAAAATGGCATGTATACAATGACTACAATAATAAACTGGAAGGGTAAATATCTAAATGGAGAATCATACTTAGGAAAAGAGAGATGATGGACTTTTTTTTTTCATAAGATATAATGTTATTTTATCTTTGTATTTAAAAATGCTGAGCTTTTTAAAATTAAGAATTTTCTCGGAGACAAAAGAGTAAATTCCAGCACCATATTTCTAAGCTTAACTGGTAGTATTTTGGAAGCTCTAATGGGAACAATCACTATTAATTATGTGACCAAACCAGTAAGTTGGGAAAAGTTGTCGTAACTAGAGTATTGGTAGGAATCAAATATGTGACTATTTCTTTTGAGGGTTGGAAAGCCTAAATAGTTTTATGACAGGACACAGTAGTACTTAATCCTATGAATTTTGGTTACAGTTGATTTTCTTTATATTTAAAATTATTCCTAATATGTAGTTATTTTCAATATTTTAAATTTCTAATTGTGAAATATACATAGCATAAAATTTATGTATGCATATAAAAGTGCATTTCTAAGTGCAAAATTCAGTAGTGTTCAGTATATTCACATTGTTGGGCAGTGGATCTCCAGAACTTTTCCATCTTGTAAGAATGAAACTCTTAAACAACTCCTTATTTCCCTTTTGCCCCAGCCCTTGGCAACCACCATTCTACTGCTTGTTGCCATGAATTTGACTACTTTAGCTGCCTCATATAAATGGAATTATATAGCATTTGCCTCTTTGTGACTGCCTTATTTCACTTCACTTAATATCATCAGGGTTCATCCATGATGTAGAATGTGTCAGAATTTCTTCCCCTTTTAAGGCTATATAATGTTCCCTTGTATGTATAGACCACACTCTTTTTATCCATTCATCCATGGGTGGATAACTGGGTTGCTTTCACCTCCTAACTACTGTGAGTAATGCTGCTGTGAGTGTATAACTATCTTTTTGATGTATTTATGTTTTGATGACCCCCTTGATTTGGATCTTCTCTGGGAAATCACATTCCTCTATTGCCCACTTCTCACTCCTCTATGTCTGAAAGTCTGTAAGCTCTGAGAATTATCTTTAGTTAATCCCTGGCTTTCAAGGGGTAGGAGGCTTGTTCCAGCTGGTGAGAGCTGATCTGCTGCAATGACAGAAAATCTCGTCTTTGGTGATTGACTCTTTATAGTGACTGTCGCTCAGAAGTCATTATAAGTGATATCACCAATGTCCACAGAAGATGCTAAGGCCAGGCACGGTGACTCACAACTGTAATCCCAGCACTTTGGAGGCTGGACAGGTGGATTACTTGAGCTCAGGAGATCAAGACTAGTCTGGCCAACATGGTGAAATCCTGTTTCTAATATAATACAAAAATTAGGGCCTGGCACAAAAGCTCATGCCTGCAATTCCAGCACTTTGGGAGGCTAAGACAGTGGATTACCTGAGGTCAGGAGTTCAAGACCAGCCTGGCCAACATGGCGAAACCCCATCTCTACTAAAAATACAAAGCTGGGCTGGGCATGGTGGCACGCACCTATAATCTCAGCTACTTGGGAGGCTGAGGCAGGAGAATGACTCGAATCTGGGAGGCAGAGGTTGCAGTAAGCTTAGACTGTGTCACTGCACTCCAGCCTGGGCGACAGAGCTAGACTCCATCTCAAAAAAAGAAAAAACAAATAAATGAATAAAAATAAATAAAGAAGGTACTGGAAGTTTTCAGGAATAAAATGATGGCCCCCAAACAACTTTATGTTTCCTAAGTGCAGTTGAGGTTTGTGACTAACCTACCCTAGACTTGTCATATATTCAGAGATGATTCCATCACTTAATAACCAGATTTCCAGTGATTTGGGATGTGTGATAATTCAGCTGTTACAAGACTGATGTTTCTTTTCTTTTTTTTTTTTTTTTGACGGAGTTTCGCTCTTGTTACCTAGGCTGGAGTGCAATGGTGTGATCTCGGCTCACTGCAACCTCCGCCTCCTGGGTTCAGGCAATTCTCCTGCCTCAGCCTCCTGAGTAGCTGGGATTACAGGCATGCGCCACCATGCCCAGCTAATTTTTTGTATTTTTAGTAGAGACGGGGTTTCACCATGTTGACCAGGATAGTCTCGATCTCTTGACCTGGTGATCCACCCGCCTCGGCCTCCCAAAGTGCTGGGATTACAGGCATGAGCCACCGCGCCCGGCCCTGATGTTTCTTTTTTTACACTGTTTATGAATTAAAAGACTAGTAAACAAAATAGTCTTGTAAACAAAATTACATGGTGAAGGCGGAGAATGTTGCAACTGTTTAAGGGGACAAAACATATTCAGTGATATTGGCAGTTTCATTTGCATATAATTGATGTACTAATTATAGATAGGTTTGTCTACTAATTAAAGTAACATAGTTAGAACTTCTACTTAGAAATTTTGGTTAACAAAGCACATTCTTGAAATTAGTAAAATTATATTTCTTCTCTTTTGCAATTTAAATATGAAAGAATGTCTACTTTTTGCTACAAGTTCCTGGAAGTATTACTGAATGAATTATTAGAAAGTAGAGCACATTTACCAATAAGAACGACATAAATAATTCATTCAACAAACACTTTACTGACCCCTACCCCATTGCAAAACACCAAATAGAACAGAACAATGGACATAACAAATAAGATCTCGGATCTCCAGAGCTTGCCTTTTAGCAGGTGGGAGACAGATAGTAATAGACAAGTAACAGGTAAATAAGGTAATTTCAGATAGCGAGAAGTACTACAGAGGCAGTAAAGCAGCGTCATGTGACAGTGAGTGAGGAGCTTGCTACTTTAGATTAGTAGGCCAAGGAGGGTCTATTTCTCAAATAGACCCTCTTCTCAAGATGACATTTGACCTGACACAGGAAATGCAGGAAGGAACCGGCTGGGTATGGTGGCTCACACCTGAAATCCCAGCACTTTAAGAGGCTGAGGTATGGGGAATCACCTGAGGTCAGGAGTTCAAAACCAGCCTGGCCAATATGGTGAAACCCTGTCTCTACTAAAAATACAAAAATTAGCCAGGCGTGGTGGCGCCCGCCACCTTAGGTGGCATCCATATCAGTTACTTGGGAGGCTGAGGCATGAGAATTGCCTGAGCCTGGGAAGTGGAGGTTGAAGTGAACTGAGATTGCACCACTGCACTCCAGCCTGGAGGACAGAGAGAGACCCTGTCTCAACAACAACAACAAGACGGGACCAACGTTGTGAATAACTGGGGCAGAACATTAAGACAAATGCTCTAGGAGCTCTTGTGGCATAAGGAACAGCAGATTCCACAACCACAAAGCTGATGTGGCTGGAGCATAGTAGAAAAATGGAGAGAGAGGTGTGCAAAAAAGAAGTTGAAGACACAGGCAGGGGAGAGCCAAGAGGAGCACCGCATGCTGTGTTCAGGAATATTTTATTCTAAATACAATGGAAGCATCTGCGTGGGTTTAAGCAGGGCAATGACATGCTCCAGTTTGTGTCTTAAAAGGCATTCTCTGAGCTTTGTAGAGAACCAGTGGTCAACGGGCAAGAGAGAAAGCAGATCTTGTACCTGATCAAGGACAGGTACATGAGTTAAACTCAGGAGCACATGGAGATGAGTAATTCCAGCCTAGTTATTTTATGCGTCTTCTTTATTCTCTGTCTCCCTCTTCTCTCCCCCTTTCTGAGCACAACAAACTCCTATGGCAGAAGTTCTTAATCTAGAGGTTACATCAGAGTCATCTGGAGAAGTGTCTGCAAGAATGATGCCTAGTCTGACCAGGGGAGATTCTTGCTTGGGAAGAAGTTCGATCGTATTTGTTTGTTTCATCTATTCTGGTGATTGTTTTGTGCACTGTGGAAAGTCCAAATGGCAAAAAGGTGATGATGGGGTTGCATAGAAATTAGGGAGGAGGAAAAAGCACACTCTTTTGCTCTAGGGACTCTTTGTACAGACCAGACGCTGTATACAATTAATTGTGATACTAAATACGGAGAAATCCATGCTGGTGCTGGGATGGGGGAGGAAGAGCTACAGACAAAGGGCTCCTGGTGTGGGGGCCCGGGGGAGATCCTCAACCCTGGGGAGGAGTAAAGACCTGATGACCCGGATTTTAGCCTCAGAGCTTTGTTAACGACAACTGGTGGAGTCACTTCACCCCTCAACTGGCTATGTCATTAGTGACTGGCTGCGTATGTCCCCCACCCAACCATAGTTACAGAGAATGAGTTGGCAAACTAGCAGGGCTGGGCCAGAGGCAGGAGGAGGGGGCCACATAGGAGGCAGGGAAAAAGCAAATTGAGATTTCACTCATTCCGATTCATTCTCCCCACTCCCACTCCCACCAGGGCTGAATTCCTGTGCATGTGTTCCTGCTAACTCATCTTTCTCTGGTAGATTGATAGAAGCAGTGCCCTGGATTCGTGGGCAAACTAAAAAACACAAACCAAAGCTCTGATTTCTCAGGTTCCCATTTGCCATTTCCACCCTCAATAGCTCCACCCTCAATAGCACCATCCCCAGAGTGGGGAATTCAGACGTGTGTATAGGATTTGGCTGACCTGGCTTCTCAAAGAACTTTCATCGTGTGTTGAGAACAGAAAATAGGATTTGGGGAGGGAAGGAAGGGGTATAGAAGTGAGAAGACTGTAGATCCTATATATCTACATTTTTTTTCAGGTTTAAAAATGCACACTAGACTTACAAAGAGATCAACCAAGGGGCAAGTATTTGCCTTACAACAAGGCTCCCTAAGGGGTTTCTTTAAATTGCAAGGTTTCCCCAGTGCCTTCATTATTGAGGATCATTAAGTGGAAAAGATGCAGTTGATATGAGGACTTCGGGAGCCACTGGGCAAGCTCTGCGTTCCATTTTCATTAGCTCTGTGGAATATGGGTCATCCGGTTAAGTTCTGACTTTCTCTGAGCTGTTTCTGAGCTCCCTGCTACTACTGTTGGCCTCCTCATTTGGCCTCTGCATCTTGTGGAAGACACCAAAGCACTTGACATTTAAAATTTATCAGCAAAGTTAAAAAAGAAAAAACCTAACTCGAATTAAACAGGATTTTTAATCCTCTCAAATGTTACCATCAGTATAATCACTAACAGAATGAAATCAGAATCAGTGGAGGAAAATATTAATCATGGATTTGCATCTATTAACTATAATTCGGAAGAGAGCAGGTTGCATGCTCCTGGGTGATTTTGTAAAATTTCTGCGGCAGGCAGCTGTGGGTCACTGGGAGAGAAGGGTTAGGCACGGGAGTATCTGTTCCTTCCCACCGGCATCCAGCTTTTGTGGTCTGCATGGCCTCAGAGGCCCGACTTGCTTCAGGCTGAGGAGGCAGAGGGCTGGTAAGAACTTCCTGAACAGAGCCCTGTAAGTTAACTTGGATGATACAGGAACTTTGGGGGCGTTTTGAGACTGTGAGCGTCTAGTTGTTTTAAAAAAGTATGTGTGTGTGCACAGTAGCTTCCCCTGGGCTCGGAGTTCACCTCTGAAAGTATGAAATTAATCCATTGCTGGGGACCAAGATAAATAGCAGCTGGAGGCCAGGAACAGGGTTCACAGTAGGTCTTTGGGGATACAGTCTTTGGCAGAATGAACTCTAGGGGTTAAGAGTGAGAACATTGTGTTGAAACAGACACAACTTTCTTTCTCTTTTTCTTTCCCTTCCTTCCTTCTTCCATTCTTCCCTTTCTTTCTTTTCCTTCCTTCCTGCATTCTTTCAGACAAGGCCATGTTCTGTCACCCAGGCTGGAATGCAATGGTGTAGTTGGCTCACTGCAACTTCTGCATCCTGGGCTCAAATGATTCTCCTGTCTCAGCCTCCCAAGTAGCTAGGACTACAGGCATGTGCCACCATACATGGCTGATTTTTGTATTTTTTGTAGAGACCAGGTTTTGCCATGCTACCCAGGCTGATCTTGAACTCCTAAACTCAGGTGATCTGCTCACCTCAGCCTCCCAAAGTGCTGGGATTACAGGTGTGAGCCACTGTGCCCAGCCCAGACCCACTTCTTATCAATGGTGAGACTTTGGAAACATTATTTAAACTTTTAAAGCTTCTGTTTCTTCATGACTAAAATAACAACAGTTGCTGTGAAAATTAAATGGCACAATTAATATAAAGCACTTAGCTCAATGCCCTGTTTGTAATGAGCATTTAATAAACATTTTTTGCAAATGGCCTCTATACAGTTAATCTTTGAACAACACGTTGTCCTGGCCACCTCATCCATACCTGTGATTTTAACCTCTATGGCCTGAAAGCTTTTTCTCTGAATCTCTCATCTTACTCCAGAACTAACTGCATTCTAAACAGGACCCACGGGTGCCTCAAACTTACCAAATCCACAACAAACTACATTTCTCCAAATCTCCTTCTCTACACCCTATCAAGTAAGGGGCACCATTCTTCCTTCAGCCACGCAAGCTGGGTAACTGGAGGTCAATCTCATCTCCGTTTACCTTACATTAACCATCCAAATTAGATTAGGTTCCGTAGCCTGTTGATTTTACCTGCTAGGTAGCTCTAAAGTTCATTTTTTCCTCTTAGCAACTACTTCCTAGCCTAGAATTGCAGCATCCCTAGTCTTGTCCCCCTAAAATCGCCCACCCTAGGGCCCACAGAGGGATCTCCTGAAATCATCTATTTGACAGTTTCTCTCCCACCTACAACCCTTCAACATTGCCCATGGCTTACAGAGTGAAATCTGATCTCATCGGCTTGGGCACAAGACCTTTCACGGCATATCCCCTGCTGTCTCTCCAGCCTCATCTTCCACTAGTTGACTCCCCCCACATCTGCTAGCCCTATAACCCTGGGTTCCCTTAGAGGAATAAAGTCATGAGTCTAGCCCTGAGTGTTTTATAAAAGTTGAGTAAGAAAAGGGAGACTTTCCTGGCCAAATATTTTTTTAAATTTCCAAAGTGCAATAACATATTCATTTATTTATTCGCCATTTCAATGAATATCTGAGTACCTAATACCAGGCACTATTTTAACACCATAAATACAATGACAGTTATAAAATAACAATCTCATGGAGTTATACTATCGTTGCAGGAGCCCGTAAACAGATCAATGAAACTGAATAGAAAACCCAGCTATGGGCTCAACTATATAAAAAATGAGGACATTATAAAAGTGACATTTAAAAGCAGTGAGGAAGCATGAATGATTCAGTATGTGTTATTAATATCACTGGCTTTATATCTGGGAAAAAATAAGTTGGATCCCGGACTCACACCGTATATCAATACATTCCTAAATGTATTAAAGGTCCAGATGTCAGAATTAGACTTCTGTCTTTGGCCTCCTAAATTATAGTCAGCTCCCAATTTCTTTCCTTGTTCCCTTTTCTCACCATTGGTCACAAACTCAGGTGCTGACTAGGACCAGGCAAGTCATTTAAATAAATAAAATTATCCCACAGGGACTGGGTAACCTGGAAAGCATTTGCTCCAAGGTAAACATCTAATAATTGCAATCAAAATCATAATCATAATAGCAGCAACTAACATTTGTAGAATCAGTGTTTTGTGCTGCTATAACAGAGTACCTGATAGTGAGTAATTTACAAAAACAGAAATGTCCTTCTCACATTTCTGGAGGCTGGTAAGTCCAAGATCAAAGTGCTGGTGAGGACTGCTTCTAAGATGGCACCTTGGTGTTAAATTCTCCGTAGAGGAGGAATGTAATATCCTTACTCGGCAGAAGATGGAAGGGAAAGAGAGAGAAGCTCCCTTTGTTAAGTCCTTTCATAAAGCTGATAAGGCCTCACATCTCAAGGCTGTTGCATTGGGGTTTAAGATTCAACATGAATTTTTGGAGGGAACTAAGACATTCAAACCATAGCAGTTAGAGACTTTTCTAACTACTTTATGTAATTTACTAATTTATTCTTTACAACAACTCTATGTGATATATACTATTATTGCAGACAAAGAAAGTGAGGCACTGAGGAAGTTGGTCAGTCACCTGCTTAATTCACATATTTAGTAAATATCGAGCAGGACCTGGAACCCAAGTGGTCTGACTTCAGAACCTAAGCTCTTAACCCTCATAGTCCAGCTAGTTCTTAGACCAAACAAAACATACACATAGGCCAGACCTGGTCCATGAGGTGCCGGTTTTTAACCCATGCCCCCGATTCTTTTAGAAGGCGCTCCCACTCTTGTCTGTTGTGATTTATTTTCTCTCTGCTGACAACTATACAATTCTATCTTGAACTCTATCTGGAGTTGTTTCCTGAGCTCCACTTTTTAAAACTTTCTCTGTATCTCACCTGGATTTCCCCAGTCCTCTCATACTTAACGGATTTAAGCTGACCTGTTCTCCACCTCCACTCTTATCCCAAACTTCCGCTTCCCTGGTTGCTTACTCTCATGCCTTCTGTGTTTTCTTCACCACATCTCCCTTGGGCCTTTCCCACGTGTCACCTTCTCAGGAGGCCCATGCTGACCTCTGTATTTAAAGTCACAGCCCTCTCTCCATGCATGCTCATTCACACATTTCTGCCAAAATTACTTTCCCCTTGCTTCTCTGGTTTATTTTTCTCCACATCACTTGTCACCGCCTAACTTATCATATATATTATTTATTTTATTGCGTATCTCCCATCACTAAAATGTAAGCTCCATGAAGGAAATAGGTATTTTTTTTCCACTATTATATTTTTAGAGCCTGGAACAGTCCCTGGCACAGAAGAATTCCATTGAAAAAGGAAATGAATGAATGAATGAATGAATGATGCTTCTTTCTTACACAACAACAAAATTTCCTTGAGGTCTTGTGCTTTATCTTTAAAAGGAACCCAGATTTTGCATACTACTTTATAATGCATCCAACTTTATTTTAATATTAAAAGAGGTCCTATGTTGTTTCCTTTACTTCCTGGATACATCTTGAAGTAAACTCAGCGTTTCAGGTCAACGTTCCATTTTATCTTGTGGCCTCCTGCGGACCTGGTATACCATCACGTCCCTCCTACCCCAGCTCTTTGTCTTGCTCTTGCCTTGACTTTCCCAACAACAAGTGAGAGACCAGCTGCTCAGTGAAGATCTCGGGGTGTGAGTTGCCTACAAGTTCACGAGCAGCGGACAGAATGAGAAACTGTGGAATGCCGGGAGCCATGGGCATTCCAGGCTCTGCAGAGAGACATACTGAGCTGGGAGCAAGGAAAGGAATGAACTTGATTTTTCACAAATCAAACCATATTTTTTCCTTTTCCTTTTTTATTCCTTTTTTCTACCTGCACTTAATTTTTTTTCCATTCTTTCATTTTCTCTTCTATTGTGAAATTATTTTACTTATTAATTTGTTTCATAACAGTGCATGCAGTGCCCATAAGAGGCTGGGCAGTATGCTGGGCTTTGGAAATAAAGCAGGGGACTTAACAGACATTATCCTTCCCCTCAAGGAGCTCCCAGCCTTATTAGGTACTCACAAGAATACTGACCATGCACTCTGGGGTGATGACTGCTGAGTTAGTGAGCTGCAGGTAGAACAAGGGCACCTACAAGAGCACCTATCTCAGACCGGGTGCTGTTGCTCATGCCTGTAATCCCAGCACTTTGGGAGGCTGAGGCAGGCGGATCACTTGAGGTCAGGAGTTCCAGACCAGCCTGGCCTACATGGTGAAACCCTATCTCTACTAAAAATGCAAAATTAGCCAGGTGTGGTGGCATGTGCCTGTAATCCCTGCTACTTGGGAGGCTGAGGCAGGAAAATCACTTGAATGGAGGGAGGTTGCAGTGAGCCAAGATGATGCCACTGCACTCCAGCCTAGGTAACAGAGCAAGACTCCATTTTGGGGAAAAAAAAAAAAAGCAAAGCAAAACACCTAATCCAGACCCCAGAGTTTGGAGTTCAAGGAAGACTCCTCAAAGGAATTGATGCTTAGGCTGATATCCAAAGAGTGAGGGCCAGCTGCTCGGGCAGTAGGAAGGAGATCATGTCTTTGCCTGAATTTTTTTAGGGGCACAGTCAAACAAGAGTGGGTAGGAGAGGGCAGCTGAGGCTGTGTGTGTGTGTGTGTGTATGTGTGTGTGTGTGCACGCGCACATGTGTGCGCCCTTAAAACCATTCTGCACAGGTTGGATTTGGGAATTGGAAACTTCTTTCCCCTGAGGAAAAGCACACTTGGGTTCCCTCTGATATTGGAAAGACTGGCACATAGAAAATGGATTTGGCTTTATTCCTAGTGGTTCCAAAAGGCAGGGAGATAGCACTGGGTAGGTGTTTGAGGCAGGTGAGGCTTTCAGGCAGAACTGTCCAAAACACAGTGGCCACCAAAGGAGGTTGTCACTTATCCAAGAAGGAGCCAGAAGATGTGTGACAGTGGTTCTTGCTGGACAACTGCGTTATAAAATCTTTGATGGCTCCTCCTGCCAGAGGTCCTTGGACCCTGGGCTACTGTCCTTCAGGAGGGCCCTACATGAGGACAGCCTGGGATGCATTTGGAGTCTGCCTTGCTCATGGCTAACAGAGAAGCATCAGCCCTGAGCCATGCCCACAGGGAGCCCATCCACTGGTCCGGGAGAGAAGCACATGTAAGGTTGTGGGAAATGCACAGGTGAATTTGTAGAAGAAAGTATAGGAGCAAGAGAATTTAGTTAAATGAATAATGTGAGTGGCCCAGAGCAGTAGGGATACAGTGGAGTGGAGAGAAGAGCTGTCTGGAGTCAGTGAACTTGGGTTCAAATGCCAGTTGTGCTGTAGACTCATGATGTGACTTCCAACTTTCCCTCTCTGAGCCTTCATTTGCCCCTGTAGGAAAGTAAAGGCGCCATTTGAATGCTAGCATTATAGGTTTCATAACCAGCATCCCGCAATGACTATTTCATAGCTCATAGCTGGGAAAAAAGATAATTTATTCATTTACTCATTGACTCATTCATTCATTCATGCAACAGGTACCTACTGAGACCTCCCCTGGGCTTGGCCACTGCAGGAGTTAGAGGCAAGCACAAAGATGATTGAGACAGCCTCTAAGGCTGTTGTTCATTGCACCCTGGTTTGCAATACTAAAAAAAAAATCAACACAGAAACAATAAAAAAAACTGTCAGTAGGGAAATGGCCAAAGAAATGTGCCTTTATTCGTATGGTAAAATATTATTCATTTTTAAGAGGAATAAACTAGATGTCTATATACCAAACCAAAAGATCTCAAAATCAAGACAAAACCTTAAATGAGAAAAGCAGAATGCAGAACAATGTAAGATTGTGTGTGTGTGTGTGGTTTTTTTTGAGACTAAGTCTCCCTCTGGAGTGCAATGGCGTGATCTTGGCTCATTGCAACCTCTGCCTCCCGGGTTCAAGCGATTCTCCTTCCTCATCCTCCCGAGTAGCTGGGACTACAGGCACGTGCCACCACACCCAGCTAATTTTTTGTATTTTTAGTAGAGACAGGTTTCACTGTGTTAGCCAGGATGGTCTCGATCTCCTGACCTTGTGATCTGCCCGCCTCCACCTCCCAAAGTGCCGGGATTACAGGCATGAGCCACCACACCCAGCCAACAAGGTAAGTTTTATGATACCATTTGTAGAGGATCTTGTTGCCTCCTCAGCATCCACTCCCCATTCTCTTGCTATAATTTTGTGCAGGTGTCCACAGCAACTTGTGCAGCCTGTGTGCCTTTAGAAAGGCTGACTCTACCCTCCCCTTACAAAAAGCATGTCCCAGGCCAAGGCTTATCAATAGAATCTCAACCCATGGCCATCAGATCTGGTTCAGAGATGCATAGGCCATAAGAAGTGAGAAGTTTCCTGAGGCTTCTGGAGAAACAGCTTCCTCACTTTTCTCAGAGCATTTCCTGAACGAACCCCTCTCCTCGCAAGGCCTGCAGTCCTAGATCCATTGGTAGTCTTATAACCATGAGGAGGAGCTAGCCCCAGGATAAAGCTGACACCATGGAAAGAAAGATGGGCCAGGTATCAAAAGAAAGTGGGTCCTTGATGACATTTTTGAGCTGATAAATCAGGTCAACCCTGAAATCTTCCTTGCCACTAAACTTTCAGCTATGGAAGCTAATTAATCCTTTCAAAGTTTAAGCCAGGTAGAGGCGGGCTTTCAGTACTTGCAACTCAAAGGATACTAACCGATGCATTATTTAGATAAATTAAGGAACACACACAAAAAATACTACAGTTTATTTTGTGGCTATGTACATTTGTAAGTAAAAGTGCAAAGCTTGAACCAAAAGCACATGTATACTAAACTCACGATATGGTTGCCACTGTTGGGGGTTGGGAGGGGTGCATTGCAAAATAGGTTCAGGGACGGAAGATTAAATAATATCTCACATTTATTGAATATTTACAGGCAGGTGCTCTTCTAGGAGTTTTACATGCATTAATCCATTGAATCTTAGTGACAACATTCCACAGTTTTTACAGAAGTGGAAACTGAGGCACAGAGGGTTGAGTAATTCGTCCATGGTCAACTTTCTAATAAATGGCAGAATGGGGATTTGATTTGAACCCAAACAGTCTGGCTCCAGAGCCATTTATTAGTTTTATATTACCTTAATAGCTCCGCTGGGTGACATCAACTTCATCTACAATGTTTTCTGGTTTCTGTTTTTTAAATGAAGCAAGTGTGGTACAAATTTAACGATAATTTGTTCTGGAGGAAGGGATATGTGATGGTTTTATTATTCTCTGTTCTTCTGTGGGTTTTTTGTTTGTTTGTTTGTTTGAGACAGATACTCAATGCGTTGCCCAGACTAGAGTGCAGTGGCATAAACATCACTGTAACCTCCAACTGCTGACCTCAAGAGATCCTGTTGCTCAGCATCCCAGAGAGCTGGGATTACACACATGAGCCAGAATGTCCCAGAGAGCTGGGATTACACACATAAGCCAGAATGTTGGACCAACTTTTTATGTGATATTTTACACTTCCTTTTTATTTATTTATTTTTTTTGAGATGGAGTTTCACTCTTGCTGCCCAGGCTAGAGTGCCATGGTGTGATCTCGGCTCATCGCAACCTCCGCCTTCCAAGTTCAAGTGATTCTCATGCCTCAGCCTCCTGAGTTGCTTGGATTACAGGCATGTACCATCATGCCCAGATAATTTTGTATTTTTAATAGAGATGGGGTTTCTCCATGTTGGTCAGGCTGGTCTTGAACTCCTGACCTCAGGTGATCTGCCTCGGCCTCCCAAAGTGCTGGGATTACAGGCAGGAGCCACCGTGCCCAGCATTTTTTTACATTTCTTAAAGGAAATATGAAGCTGGAGGCAGCTCCTGTGAGGAGTTCTCAGTCTACTGAACACAACCGCGGTAGCCCAGACTGAGAAGCACCAGAAGAGACGCTGCTGGGGACTTAAGTGAAGGGAGAGGCCTCATCTCACTTGGGTGAACATGGCAGGCTTTGTAGCCACCCTGGCATTGGAGGTTGAACACTGGCAGATTTAAGCTGTTTGGACATGCTATGTTGAGGGCAAGCAAATAACCAGACGGCAGGGAGTGGGGAGGGAGGTGGGAGTGTGTGGGGCCAGAGGAGCCCAATTCAGCTGAAGCTGAGGACACACGATGTGGGGAAATGAGAGAACATTGCTAGAAATCAGCAAAAGCCAGACAGTGGCCGGGCTTACGCTCCCCACCCCAAACGATGATGGCCTTTTCTTTGGCGGGGCTGGTTGATGCCTCTAGTGCTTGCTTCCTCTCTATCCTTGCTGATCTTAAGAGGTGCCCATCTGGCTGTTTTTGCTGCATCTCCAGATGTTCTCTGGGCTCCCGTCGTGAATTATCTGCTGACCCAGCAGTAGCCCCTTCCTAAGCACCTCAGGGTGCTTTCAATGTAAAACATGCAGTCACATTTCCACTGGCAAGACCTCGTCTGCCTGGGAAGCGGTATTTGGACTGATCAGCATGGAGTCTATTCTGGGCGCCGAGCCCGCTCAGGGTCACCTGCACAGAAACGGGTGAGATGTCCCGGGGCCATCCACAATGGCTCCTGACGGCCGCGGGAGGGACACAGATGCAGGCTAGCATGTAATTAGTGCCAGGAACGCAGCTCTCTGATCACTTTCCCTCAAGAACGTGCCTCTCTGGCTGAGAGGCAGATAATGGACAATCACAGAAGATCCTTGATTATGGCTTGATTGAGCTTATGGGAGCTCCAGACGGCTAATGCAATTGTGGCTTCCAAACCGTTCAGTGCAGGGCATTTCCATATGGACAGGGAATTAAATAAAGCTGTCCTGAACACTTTGCTGGGCTTGTGCCTCTAGTGTCTGGCTGGATACAATCTTCCGCTTCAAGTGACCTCGACAGAGACTATAGGGAGTGGTCACGACCCAGGATGAGAAGGCCAGCTTCCTCCTTAATTACTGTCACATTTCCCCTTTAGGGCTCTTGACCTGCCTGGCATTAGCTTTTTGCTCCCTTTCCTGGAGCCAGAGATCCACTCCCTGTCCCCAACCCCCAGTCGGCACCACAGCTTCAGCCTTGGGCTTTTCCAGAAGCCTTGACTTTCAGTAAACAAAGGACTGTGCTGAACACGATTTCCAGTGAGATGATTCACTGGTCTGGTGGAGACTATCGAGGGAAAAGCAGGGGATGGGACGTAAGTCTCAGGTCAGGGTTTCTGGGGGTTGTCCCTGGGCTGCTAGGCCAGTCTTCCACTTTCTGGACCCCAGGCTCTCCTCGCTGCCACAGCAGGAAGATGGGGTACATGGTACATGATTTCTAAAGTCTAGGGATTAGACTTTAGATGCAGTTACCCTCATCTATGAAAGCCATGACTGAGTGAAATAGGATGTTAACCTGACTTTCCTCCTATCTTGAAATAGCAGGAATACTGGATGGAATTAGATGGAAACAGTTGCTACCAGATGACCTCTCTGGGGCTTCCAGAAAGGGAGCCAAACTGACCCCAGCCTTTTCCCTGTGGTCCATCTTTAGTCCATATAGACAGAAGAACTAGAGAGCTTATTGAAGGAGGAAATGTAGAGGTGTAGTGAGCTGTTGGCTTGATCAGGAGAGCCGTGCCTTTTCCTTTTGTGCCCCGTGGTGAAAATAAGGGGAGTGGGTATGCCCATTCCCCAAGCCAAGTAACAGGCTTCCAAGAGGGCCACTCAGAGCATGAAATGCCTGCACAAATGTGGATGGGCATCTCACTTTTCAGCTGGACAACTGCTGAGCTGCAGAAGCCTCCAAGCCTACCCGGTGATGCCTGGGAGTGAAGAACAGTGGGACAGTCCTTGGAGAGCTTGGCGTGCGTTCCTTGGCACATGAATATAGAAACTGGTGACTGGGGAATTCTGAAGGCAAGTGGCGTTTGGAGTCATTTGCAATTGTGAAGGCAAAGGTAGGACAGCAAATGAGCAGCCTGCATGTCATTGTGGAACACGGCAAAGACATGTGAGTATCTCAGGAAGGACATGGTTGCTATGGAGGACAGCTGGGTTTAGGTGGTCCTAGGTGGTGAGGACATTCCGCCTTCCAGGCAAGAGGACTGCAGTGCAGATCCTGGGTTAAGAGGAAAATCGTAAGAGGTCAGCCAGAGGGCACATTGCTCATGTCAGGAGACCATGGAGAGTGGAAGTCCCATTAGAAACTTCCCAGGGAGACAACCAGCATTTGAAGGCCTGTCACATTAAGAGCATTAATGCTAACTAATTAGTTGGCCAAGAGAGGACTGTGGGACCAGTTAAAGATAAGACTCATATTCTTTCCTTATAATCCCTACTTCTCTTGCCTCTATTCTAGTGTAGCCAAGAATAGCAGTGGGATGAGGATAAAAAAGGGAAAAACAAGGAAAGAGTAGGTCACACCCCCTAGTCTCCGTCCAGTTGGCCACACCCCCTTCTCCAGATCCAGTAGGCCACGCTCCTTTCTCCTTGTTGGGTAGACCACACCCCCTTCGTCTTGTCCAGTAGGCCACACCCCTTTCTCAGTCCCAGGGATAAGGCCCGAGCCTGGCAAAGTGAAGTGGCTTTGAATCGTATGCAAGACTGCAGTTTCAGTTTGGGCAATTTTTATTTGGATACTTTGGCCTTTTTAATACCTGGAAATAAGTCTTAACTACCAACAAAGAATATTCTCATGACTTCAAGTGAGAAGAAAGCTCTGAGTTCTGCCCAAGGTGGCATGGCAGGGCAGGGGGAGCACGTTTGAAGGCAGTGGTTGGTTCCCATTTATAAGCCGTCAAGCTCAGACCATGCAATATGCAGTTTTCATAACGAATTCTCTGGTTCAATCTGCCACAGTAGGTGGCTTTGGTTTAGCACTGGAAATGAAAAGGTGAAAAACTCTGGAGTCACACCTTATGCTGAGCAAATATTGTCTTGAGGATGCAGACCACGTTCTCTTGGCCCCAGGTCAACCTTCCCTACTCCTCAGAGTTGGAAGCCTGTGTTCTGGCTCTCATGTCCATCCTGCGCCATCCGCCTCCCAGCACTTCCCTGCCGGATTGCTCCTATGTGTCTGCTCTGTCCTCCTCTGGACCCCAGGCCTCCAAAAGCAGAGGCTGCATCTGTAATGCTGGGTCTACAGTAGCCCTCTACAAGTAGAGTTGATGAATATGTGTCTGCCCCTGATCTTGCCTTCCTCTCAGTCTAGAGTTAGGGATCTCCGTTTTCTCATCTGTAAAATGGTGTATCTGGCTGGAGGATTTTAAGGGCCCTTCTAAGTCCAGAAACCTTGGGCTAACAGCATGGGGTTCTCTGCTCAGTCCCACCCTGGGAAACATTCTGACAACCAGCTGTTTGCTGAGTGTTCAGGGTTGGATTCCCTTGAGGGAAAGGCTTGAGATGGCAGCAAGGACAACTCGCCTCTGTGCCAGCTACGTATTGTGAAAACTGTTTTGTTTTGGGATACAGCAGGGCATATGCTGGGCCACTATAGTGGGACTGGCAGATGGAGAAGGGCTGGGAGGGAGAACCTGAGTAGCCACCCCTCCCCTCCACCCTGCCTGACACACTCTGCAGGTGGAAGGGAGGGTTGTGGCAGCTGTCAAAGTCTCAGCCTCTGATCTGAATTAGCTTGGGACCACAGTCCCTGGGAAACAGAGTAAAGGTAAAAACAAGCTGGACTCGGCCAGGCGCAGTGGCTCACACCTGTAATCCCAGCACTCTGAGGAGCCGAGGTGGGTGGATCACAAGGTCAAGAGTTCAAGACCAGCCTGGCCAATGTGGTGAAACCCCATCTGTACTAAAAATACACAAAAATTCCTGGGGCGTGGTGGCAGGTGCCTGTAGTCCCAGTTACTCGGGAGACTGAGGCAGGAGAATCGCTTGAACCCAGGAGGCGGAGGTTGCAGTGAGCCGAGATCATGCCACTACAGTCAAGCCTGGGCAACCGAGTGAGATTCAGTCTCAAAAAATAAAAAAATTTTAAAAAGCTGGACTCCAGTCTAAGAGTTTTATGGTAGTAGACAGCACTCCAGAACAAACAAACAAACAAACAAACAAAAAAACATGGAAAGCCCAGGGAGCAGGGCATCAGCCCAGCCGAAAACGGGGAAACAAAGTCAAGGTCTGACTAACATGGCGATGTTGGGTCTGCATCCCAAGAATTGGCTAGAGTTGAAGTTCCTCCTCCCTGAGCTCAGGTTTAGACCTTCTAATGGGGAGCAGAGATGCTGAGGGCACACTGAGGGTTAGCAGGGTCCTTAAAGTACGTGGAAGGATCAGGAATCAGGCTTGACAACCTCCACGCCCATCCACTTTCCAGACTCCCCTGCTCCTTGTGCGCGCTTCACTTGTGAAGGAGAAGCTCTGGGATTTGTAAGTTTTGCCCACGAAAGTACAGAGCTCATCTCATACGAGGGGAATGAGCAGTGGTTGCTGTACAATTAGATCTGAAATTTTTCCAAGATGTGGCAGGTGCTTGCTCAGTTAGGCTGTGGGTTCACGCGATTCTCCTGCCGCAGACTCCCAAGTAACTGGGACTACAGGCACCTGCCACCACACCCCAGGAATTTTTGTGTATTTTTAGTACACGAAGTCAGGGAGGGACCAGTTAGAGGGTGTCCATGAGCCTGTATTTAAACCATTCGGTCCGCTATCCTCTGTCTAATCCTCTCTACACACACACACTCTCTCTCATAGGAATATACCAATCTTCTTAATAGACTACTGAATTTGTAGGATTACATAGGAAATTTTAAATGTAATTTATGTAATTACAGTCATGGAAGCTGACCATTTCAGAGTGCGCAGACTTCCTATCCCCTCTCCTTGCACATAGTCAGGATATTTACAACCAGCACCATCCCTAATGCCCCTGCCCTGGAGTGAGGGGCATTTCACCACGAATAGAGGAGTGTGTGATTGGCATGGGAGAGGAGAGCTCTCAGCCTGAAAGGGTGGAGGTTGGCTGGGGAGGAGAAGGAAGGATGAAAGAGTGGAGCTGCCATTCCCACCTCAGCCATCAACCTGGGACTGTGTGACTCGCTCGAAGTGTGACTTTGCAGAGAAATTCAGACCCCGGCCAGTGGGACAGCTGCTTCCAGTCCTTTCCACACAGTGACGACTCAGGCAGGCCAGCCCCTCTGGAGGCAGCTTTTTCATGACTTGCTAAAAGAATGTTGTGTTCCTAGTCTGATTTCTTTGGGGTCTAACCAAGGTCCTCTTAGGAATGCACCAGTGATTCTAATTCAGGTTTCCTTGGGGTGTCTCTTTTTATCCTGGTGACAGAAGATGGCTGTT